>NW_026871215.1:900000-1090663 GCF_028564815.1 Eubalaena glacialis
ATTTGAAAGCAAGGCAGATTTGCAGGAAACAGATTTCAGGAGGTAGATTCGACTCGCCTTTAAAGCATATGAAAAGCGGCAAAACGTTGACAATGATGCCCTTGGCCAAAAAGGGCGTATGCGTTTTTTCCTGAATATATTCAGGAAAAAACGCATACGCCCATTTTGGCCAACCAAGCAAGCCGGAAGGGCAAATCAGCGCTACAAAGAAGTCTCGCTTGCCCTCGGTCAAAAGGGCCATGCTGAAAAAAGTGTAAAAACCAGAAAAGCAGGACAGGCCATGGAGACATGGGAGCCTTGCTACGCTGATGGGCGGGATGTAAATTGCCAACAGGCACTCTGGAGAAGTGTACGGTGTGTCCTGAAACAAGTAATAAACACAGCTTAGAGAGCATAGGGCATTTCCACTCATGGGCATATAAATCGGGAAAACTAAAAATCAACAAGACACAGGCACCCCAAACTTTACGGCTGCTCTGTTTCCAAGAACCTCCACTTCGGTACACCTTCAATATCCCAGGAAAGAGAAAAATGGATAAAGAAATGTTGGGACTTGGCACAATGGAATATCACTCAGCCATGAAATCAATGTCATAAGGCCAGTTAGCAGCATGATGAGTGGATTTAGGTCCGATGAGTCTAAGTGAAATAAGTCACACAGAAAAAGACACTTATCCTAAGATATCGCTTATAGAGGGAATGTCAAAATCGCTACACTTGAACTGAATTACAAAACAGAACAGAGTCACACCTTTGGAAGACACACTATGGCTGCTGAACGGGAAAGGTGAGGTGGGGTGATGCATAAAACAAGGGTCTGAAATTAGCTCAGAGACCACTCCATAAGCCAAATATGTAGTAGACAAGGCCTACTCCCTGCTCAGTGAACTGGACTCAACACCCCCTAGTCACCGCACAAGAATATATCTGACTCGTAAGAATCTGAAAACCCATGTATCGATATCTCTCTGCAAGTGAATCAAGAGGGTGTAAAGCGGCATAAACACAGCAGGGAAAAGCAGCCAAGCCCCATTCTAAACATAAATTACTTTAAAAAACCCACAAAACAAAGACAGTGAAAGAGAGAGAAATTCTTACAAAATCCGTTCAGGGTCTCTGATGCAACCTGGATTGACCATAGCTAGACCCACAGCTGGATGAGACATAAGGCTGGACACTCTTGGGGCTGAGAGGATTGGTGAGGTTGGGTGAGCAAATGCAGATACTTTAAAGTAACACCACGGGGTACCCACCCCATGGGTCTCAAATCTCCAGGTACAAGGGCATCTTCCTACATCAAAACATGCATGGGAAACCCAGAAGATGGTATGCCGTGAGATCGGGAAAGGTTTCTAAAACGCACCTCATTTCTCCTCTCCTTGTGCTCGGGTTCGCCATTCCAGCCGCTTGACTAACCATCTCCCTACTTGGAGAATCAGCACCTTTAAACTCCTGTTTCGTACAGGTTGCAATTTGTCCTGAGGATGAACGGGAAGAAGGGGAACCAACGAGAGACTAGCCCTAGGTTTTGGGACAGGCACAGGTCACTCCATTTTCCCATCAGGAAGAAGAATGAACCACAGGCTCAGCCTGCCCCCCAGAACCAAAATAGGGCCTGAAGCAATCCTGCGCTTTTGCGGCCAGCTCCCAAAAAAGCGAGGAGACAAATGGAGCTCAGGGGCACTGCAATTCACAAACGTGCAGAGTTATAAATGAGAACTCTCGTCCACAAATATATTGAGGGAAGGCAACGAAGAGGATTTGAAAGCAAGGCAGATTTGCAGGAAACAGATTTCAGGAGGTAGATTCGACTCGCCTTTAAAGCACATAAAAAGCGGCAAAACGTTGACAATGATGCCCTTGGCCAAAAAGGGCGTATGCGTTTTTTCCTGAATATATTCAGGAAAAAACGCATACGCCCTTTTTGGCCAACCAAGCAAGCCGGAAGGGCAAATCAGCGCTACAAAGAAGTCTCGCTTGCCCTCGGTCAAAAGGGCCATGCTGAAAAAAGTGTAAAAACCAGAAAAGCAGGACAGGCCATGGAGACATGGGAGCCTTGCTACGCTGATGGGCGGGATGTAAATTGCCAACAGGCACTCTGGAGAAGTGTACGGTGTGTCCTGAAACAAGTAATAAACACAGCTTAGAGAGCATAGGGCATTTCCACTCATGGGCGTATAAATCGGGAAAACTAAAAATCAACAAGACACAGGCACCCCAAACTTTACGGCTGCTCTGTTTCCAAGAACCTCCACTTCGGTACACCTTCAATATCCCAGGAAAGAGAAAAATGGATAAAGAAATGGTGGGGCTTGGCACAATGGAATATCACTCAGCCATGAAATCAATGTCATAAGGCTAGTTAGCAGCATGATGAGTGGATTTAGGTCCGATGATTCTAAGTGAAATAAGTCACACAGAAAAAGACACTTATCCTAAGATATCGCTTATAGAGGGAATGTCAAAATCGCTACACTTGAACTGAATTACAAAACAGAACAGAGTCACACCTTTGGGAGACACACTATGGCTGCTGAACGGGAAAGGTGAGGTGGGGTGATGCATAAAACAAGGGTTTGAAATTAGCTCAGAGACCGCTCCATAAGCCAAATATGTAAAAGACAAGGCCTACTCCCTGCTCAGTGAACTGGACTCAACACCCCCTAGTCACCGCACAAGAATATATCTGACTCGTAAGAATCTGAAAACCCATGTATCGATATCTCTCTGCAAGTGAATCAAGAGGGTGTAAAGCGGCATAAACACAGCAGGGAAAAGCAGCCAAGCCCCATTCTAAACATAAATTACTTTAAAAAACCCACAAAACAAAGACAGTGAAAGAGAGAGAAATTCTTACAAAATCCGCTCAAGGTCTCTGATGCAACCTGGATTGACCATAGCTAGACCCACAGCTGGATGAGACATAAGGCTGGACACTCTTGGGGATGAGAGGATTGGTGAGGTTGGGTGAGCAAACGCAGATACTTTAAAGTAACACCGCGGGGTACCCACCCCATGTGTCTCAAGTCTCCAGGTACAAGGGCATCTTCCTACATCAAAACATGCATGGGAAACCCAGAAGATGGTATGCCGTGAGATCGGGAAAGGTTTCTAAAACGCACCTCATTTCTCCTCTCCTTGTGCTCGGGTTCGCCATTCCAGCCGCTTGAGTAAACATCTCCCTACTTGGAGAATCAGCACCTTTAACCTCCTGTTTCGTACAGGTTGCAATTTGTCCTGAGGATGAACGGGAAGAAGGGGAACCAACGAGAGACTAGCCCTAGGTTTTGGGACAGGCACAGGTCACTCCATTTTCCCATCAGGAAGAAGAATGAACCACAGGCTCAGCCTGCCCCCCAGAACCAAAATAGGGCCTGAAGCAATCCTGCGCTTTTGCGGCCAGCTCCCAAAAAAGCGAGTAGACAAATGGAGCTCAGGGGCACTGCAATTCACAAACGTGCAGAGTTATAAATGAGAACTCTCGTCCACAAATATATTGAGGGAAGGCAACGAAGAGGATTTGAAAGCAAGGCAGATTTGCAGGAAACAGATTTCAGGAGGTAGATTCGACTCGCCTTTAAAGCATATGAAAAGCGGCAAAACGTTGACAATGATGCCCTTGGCCAAAAAGGGCGTATGCGTTTTTTCCTGAATATATTCAGGAAAAAACGCATACGCCCATTTTGGCCAACCAAGCAAGCCGGAAGGGCAAATCAGCGCTACAAAGAAGTCTCGCTTGCCCTCGGTCAAAAGGGCCATGCTGAAAAATGTGTAAAAACCAGAAAAGCAGGACAGGCCATGGAGACATGGGAGCCTTGCTACGCTGATGGGCGGGATGTAAATTGCCAACAGGCACTCTGGAGAAGTGTACGGTGTGTCCTGAAACAAGTAATAAACACAGCTTAGAGAGCATAGGGCATTTCCACTCATGGGCATATAAATCGGGAAAACTAAAAATCAACAAGACACAGGCACCCCAAACTTTACGGCTGCTCTGTTGCCAAGAACCTCCACTTCGGTACACCTTCAATATCCCAGGAAAGAGAAAAATGGATAAAGAAATGTTGGGACTTGGCACAATGGAATATCACTCAGCCATGAAATCAATGTCATAAGGCCAGTTAGCAGCATGATGAGTGGATTTAGGTCCGATGAGTCTAAGTGAAATAAGTCACACAGAAAAAGACACTTATCCTAAGATATCGCTTATAGAGGGAATGTCAAAATCGCTACACTTGAACTGAATTACAAAACAGAACAGAGTCACACCTTTGGAAGACACACTATGGCTGCTGAACGGGAAAGGTGAGGTGGGGTGATGCATAAAACAAGGGTTTGAAATTAGCTCAGAGACCGCTCCATAAGCCAAATATGTAGTAGACAAGGCCTACTCCCTGCTCAGTGAACTGGACTCAACACCCCCTAGTCACCGCACAAGAATATATCTGACTCGTAAGAATCTGAAAACCCATGTATCGATATCTCTCTGCAAGTGAATCAAGAGGGTGTAAAGCGGCATAAACACAGCAGGGAAAAGCAGCCAAGCCCCATTCTAAACATAAATTACTTTAAAAAACCCACAAAACAAAGACAGTGAAAGAGAGAGAAATTCTTACAAAATCCGTTCAGGGTCTCTGATGCAACCTGGATTGACCATAGCTAGACCCACAGCTGGATGAGACATAAGGCTGGACACTCTTGGGGCTGAGAGGATTGGTGAGGTTGGGTGAGCAAATGCAGATACTTTAAAGTAACACCGCGGGGTACCCACCCCATGGGTCTCAAATCTCCAGGTACAAGGGCATCTTCCTACATCAAAACATGCATGGGAAACCCAGAAGATGGTATGCCGTGAGATCGGGAAAGGTTTCTAAAACGCACCTCATTTCTCCTCTCCTTGTGCTCGGGTTCGCCATTCCAGCCGCTTGACTAAACATCTCCCTACTTGGAGAATCAGCACCTTTAAACTCCTGTTTCGTACAGGTTGCAATTTGTCCTGAGGATGAACGGGAAGAAGGGGAACCAACGAGAGACTAGCCCTAGGTTTTGGGACAGGCACAGGTCACTCCATTTTTCCATCAGGAAGAAGAATGAACCACAGGCTCAGCCTGCCCCCCAGAACCAAAATAGGGCCTGAAGCAATCCTGCGCTTTTGCGTCCAGCTCCCAAAAAAGCGAGTAGACAAATGGAGCTCAGGGGCACTGCAATTCACAAACGTGCAGAATTATAAATGAGAACCCTCGTCCACAAATATATTGAGGGAAGGCAACGAAGAGGATTTGAAAGCAAGGCAGATTTGCAGGAAACAGATTTCAGGAGGTAGATTCGACTCGCCTTTAAAGCACATGAAAAGCGGCAAAAAGTTGACAATGATGCCCTTGGCCAAAAAGGGCGTATGCGTTTTTTCCTGAATATATTCAGGAAAAAACGCATACGCCCATTTTGGCCAACCAAGCAAGCCGGAAGGGCAAATCAGCGCTACAAAGAAGTCTCGCTTGCCCTCGGTCAAAAGGGCCATGCTGAAAAAAGTGTAAAAACCAGAAAAGCAGGACAGGCCATGGAGACATGGGAGCCTTGCTACGCTGATGGGCGGGATGTAAATTGCCAACAGGCACTCTGGAGAAGTGTACGGTGTGTCCTGAAACAAGTAATAAACACAGCTTAGAGAGCATAGGGCATTTCCACTCATGGGCATATAAATCGGGAAAACTAAAAATCAACAAGACACAGGCACCCCAAACTTTACGGCTGCTCTGTTTCCAAGAACCTCCACTTCGGTACACCTTCAATATCCCAGGAAAGAGAAAAATGGATAAAGAAATGTTGGGACTTGGCACAATGGAATATCACTCAGCCATGAAATCAATGTCATAAGGCCAGTTAGCAGCATGATGAGTGGATTTAGGTCCGATGAGTCTAAGTGAAATAAGTCACACAGAAAAAGACACTTATCCTAAGATATCGCTTATAGAGGGAATGTCAAAATCGCTACACTTGAACTGAATTACAAAACAGAACAGAGTCACACCTTTGGAAGACACACTATGGCTGCTGAACGGGAAAGGTGAGGTGGGGTGATGCATAAAACAAGGGTTTGAAATTAGCTCAGAGACCACTCCATAAGCCAAATATGTAGTAGACAAGGCCTACTCCCTGCTCAGTGAACTGGACTCAACACCCCCTAGTCACCGCACAAGAATATATCTGACTCGTAAGAATCTGAAAAACCATGTATCGATATCTCTCTGCAAGTGAATCAAGAGGGTGTAAAGCGGCATAAACACAGCAGGGAAAAGCAGCCAAGCCCCATTCTAAACATAAATTACTTTAAAAAACCCACAAAACAAAGACCGTGAAAGAGAGAGAAATTCTTACAAAATCCGTTCAGGGTCTCTGATGCAACCTGGATTGACCATAGCTAGACCCACAGCTGGATGAGACATAAGGCTGGACACTCTTGGGGCTGAGAGGATTGGTGAGGTTGGGTGAGCAAATGCAGATACTTTAAAGTAACACCGCGGGGTACCCACCCCATGGGTCTCAAATCTCCAGGTACAAGGGCATCTTCCTACATCAAAACATGCATGGGAAACCCAGAAGATGGTATGCCGTGAGATCGGGAAAGGTTTCTAAAACGCACCTCATTTCTCCTCTCCTTGTGCTCGGGTTCGCCATTCCAGCCGCTTGACTAACCATCTCCCTACTTGGAGAATCAGCACCTTTAAACTCCTGTTTCGTACAGGTTGCAATTTGTCCTGAGGATGAACGGGAAGAAGGGGAACCAACGAGAGACTAGCCCTAGGTTTTGGGACAGGCACAGGTCACTCCATTTTCCCATCAGGAAGAAGAATGAACCACAGGCTCAGCCTGCCCCCCAGAACCAAAATAGGGCCTGAAGCAATCCTGCGCTTTTGCGGCCAGCTCCCAAAAAAGGGAGTAGACAAATGGAGCTCAGGGGCACTGCAATTCACAAACGTGCAGAGTTATAAATGAGAACTCTCGTCCACAAATATATTGAGGGAAGGCAACGAAGAGGATTTGAAAGCAAGGCAGATTTGCAGGAAACAGATTTCAGGAGGTAGATTCGACTCGCCTTTAAAGCACATAAAAAGCGGCAAAACGTTGACAATGATGCCCTTGGCCAAAAAGGGCGTATGCGTTTTTTCCTGAATATATTCAGGAAAAAACGCATACGCCCTTTTTGGCCAACCAAGCAAGCCGGAAGGGCAAATCAGCGCTACAAAGAAGTCTCGCTTGCCCTCGGTCAAAAGGGCCATGCTGAAAAAAGTGTAAAAACCAGAAAAGCAGGACAGGCCATGGAGACATGGGAGCCTTGCTACGCTTATGGGCGGGATGTAAATTGCCAACAGGCACTCTGGAGAAGTGTACGGTGTGTCCTGAAACAAGTAATAAACACAGCTTAGAGAGCATAGGGCATTTCCACTCATGGGCGTATAAATCGGGAAAACTAAAAATCAACAAGACACAGGCACCCCAAACTTTACGGCTGCTCTGTTTCCAAGAACCTCCACTTCGGTACACCTTCAATATCCCAGGAAAGAGAAAAATGGATAAAGAAATGGTGGGGCTTGGCACAATGGTATATCACTCAGCCATGAAATCAATGTCATAAGGCTAGTTAGCAGCATGATGAGTGGATTTAGGTCCGATGATTCTAAGTGAAATAAGTCACACAGAAAAAGACACTTATCCTAAGATATCGCTTATAGAGGGAATGTCAAAATCGCTACACTTGAACTGAATTACAAAACAGAACAGAGTCACACCTTTGGGAGACACACTATGGCTGCTGAACGGGAAAGGTGAGGTGGGGTGATGCATAAAACAAGGGTTTGAAATTAGCTCAGAGACCGCTCCATAAGCCAAATATGTAAAAGACAAGGCCTACTCCCTGCTCAGTGAACTGGACTCAACACCCCCTAGTCACCGCACAAGAATATATCTGACTCGTAAGAATCTGAAAACCCATGTATCGATATCTCTCTGCAAGTGAATCAAGAGGGTGTAAAGCGGCATAAACACAGCAGGGAAAAGCAGCCAAGCCCCATTCTAAACATAAATTACTTTAAAAAACCCACAAAACAAAGACAGTGAAAGAGAGAGAAATTCTTACAAAATCCGTTCAGGGTCTCTGATGCAACCTGGATTGACCATAGCTAGACCCACAGCTGGATGAGACATAAGGCTGGACACTCTTGGGGCTGAGAGGATTGGTGAGGTTGGGTGAGCAAATGCAGATACTTTAAAGTAACACCGCGGGGTACCCACCCCATGGGTCTCAAATCTCCAGGTACAAGGGCATCTTCCTACATCAAAACATGCATGGGAAACCCAGAAGATGGTATGCCATGAGATGGGGAAAGGCTTCTAAAACGCACCTCATTTCTCCTCTCGTTGTGCTCGGGTTCACCATTGCAGCCGCTTGACTAACCATCTCCCTACTTGGAGAATCGGCACCTTTAACCTCCTGTTTCGTACTGGTTGCAATTTGTCCTGAGGATGAACGGGAAGACGGGCAACCAAAGAGAGACTAGCCCTAGGTGTTGGGACAGGCACAGGTCACTCCATTTTCCCATCAGGAAGAAGAATGAACCACAGGCTCAGCCGGCCCCCCAGAACCAAAATAGGGCCTGAAGCAATCCTGCGCTTTTGCGGCCAGCTCCCAAAAAAGCGAATACACAAATGGAGCTCAGGGGCACTGCAATTCACAAACGTGCAGAGTTATAAATGAGAACTCTCGTCCACAAATATATTGAGGGAAGGCAACGAAGAGGATTTGAAAGCAAGGCAGATTTGCAGGAAACAGATTTCAGGAGGTAGATTCGACTCGCCTTTAAAGCACATGAAAAGCGGCAAAACGTTGACAATGATGCCCTTGGCCTAAAAGGGCGTATGCGTTTTCTCCTGAATATATTCAGGAAAAAACGCATACGCCCATTTTGGCCAACCAAGCAAGCCGGAAGGGCAAATCAGCGCTACAAAGAAGTCTCGCTTGCCCTCGGTCAAAAGGGCCATGCTGAACAATGTGTAAAAACCAGAAAAGCAGGACAGGCCATGGAGACATGGGAGCCTTGCTACGCTGATGGACGGGATGTAAATTGCCAACAGGCACTCTGGAGAAGTGTACGTTGTGTCCTGAAACAAGTAATAAACACAGCTTAGAGAGCATAGGGCATTTCCACTCATGGGCGTATAAATCGGGAAAACTAAAAATCAACAAGACACAGGCACCCCAAACTTTACGGCTGCTCTGTTTCCAAGAACCTCCACATCGGTACACCTTCAATATCCCAGGAAAGAGAAAAATGGATAAAGAAATGGTGGGACTTGGCACAATGGAATATCACTCAGCCATGAAATCAATGTCATAAGGCTAGTTAGCAGCATGATGAGTGGATTTAGCGACAATGATTCTAAGTGAAATAAGTCACACAGAAAAAGACACTTATCCTAAGATATCGCTTATAGAGGGAATGTCAAAATCGCTACACTTGAACTGAATTACAAAACAGAACAGAGTCACACCTTTGGGAGACACACTATGGCTGCTGAACGGGAAAGGTGAGGTGGGGTGATGCATAAAACAAGGGTTTGAAATTAGCTCAGAGACCGCTCCATAAGCCAAATATGTAATAGACAAGGCCTACTCCCTGCTCAGTGAACTGGACTCAACACCCCCTAGTCACCGCACAAGAATATATCTGACTCGTAAGAATCTGAAAACCCATGTATCGATATCTCTCTGCAAGTGAATCAAGAGGGTGTAAAGCGGCATAAACACAGCAGGGAAAAGCAGCCAAGCCCCATTCTAAACATAAATTACTTTAAAAAACCCACAAAACAAAGACAGTGAAAGAGAGAGAAATTCTTACAAAATCCGTTCAGGGTCTCTGATGCAACCTGGATTGACCATAGCTAGACCCACAGCTGGATGAGACATAAGGCTGGACACTCTTGGGGCTGAGAGGATTGGTGAGGTTGGGTGAGCAAACACAGATACTTTAAAGTAACACCGTGGGGTACCCACCCCATGGGTCTCAAATCTCCAGGTACAAGGGCATCTTCCTACATCAAAACATGCATGGGAAACCCAGAAGATGGTATGCCGTGAGATCGGGAAAGGTTTCTAAAACGCACCTCATTTCTCCTCTCCTTGTGCTCGGGTTCGCCATTCCAGCCGCTTGACTAACCATCTCCCTACTTGGAGAATCAGCACCTTTAACCTCCTGTTTCGTCCAGGTTGCAATTTGTCCTGAGGATGAACGGGAAGAAGGGGAACCAACGAGAGACTAGCCCTAGGTGTTGGGACAGGCACAGGTCACTCCATTTTCCCATCAGGAAGAAGAATGAACCACAGGCTCAGCCTGCCCCCCAGAACCAAAATAGGGCCTGAAGCAATCCTGCGCCTTTGCGGCCAGCTCCCAAAAAAGCGAGGAGACAAATGGAGCTCAGGGGCACTGCAATTCACAAACGTGCAGAGTTATCAATGAGAACTCTCGTCCACAAATATATTGAGGGAAGGCAACGAAGAGGATTTGAAAGCAAGGGAGATTTGCAGGAAACAGATTTCAGGAGGTAGATTCGACTCGCCTTTAAAGCACATGAAAAGCGGCAAAACGTTGACAATGATGCCCTTGGCCTAAAAGAGCGTATGCGTTTTTTCCTGAATATATTCAGGAAAAAACGCATACGCCCATTTTGGCCAAACAAGCAAGCCGGAAGGGCAAATCGGTGCTACAAAGAAGTCTCGCTTGCCCTCGGTCAAAAGGGCCATGCTGAACAATGTGTAAAAACAAGAAAAGCAGGACAGGCCATGGAGACATGGGAGCCTTGCTACGCTGATGGGCGGGATGTAAATTGCCAACAGGCACTCTGGAGAAGTGTACGTTGTGTCCTGAAACAAATAATACACACAGCTTAGAGAGCATAGGGCATTTCCACTCATGGGCGTATAAATCGGGAAAACTAAAAATCAACAAGACACAGGCACCCCAAACTTTACGGCTGCTCTGTTTCCAAGAACCTCCACTTTGGTACACCTTCAATATCCCAGGAAAGAAAAATGGATAAAGAAATGGTGGGACTTGGCACAATGGAATATCACTCAGCCATGAAATCAAGGTCATAAGGCTAGTTAGCAGCACGATGAGTGGATTTAGCGACTATGATTCTAAGTGAAATAAGTCACACAGAAAAAGACACTTATCCTAAGATATCGCTTATAGAGGGAACGTCAAAATCGCTACACTTGAACTGAATTACAAAACAGAGCAGAGTCACACCTTTGGGAGACACACTATGGCTGCTGAACGGGAAAGGTGAGGTGGGGTGATGCATAAAACAAGGGTTTGAAATTAGCTCAGAGACCGCTCCATAAGCCAAATATGTAATAGACAAGGCCTACTCCCTGCTCAATGAACTGGACTCAACACCCCCTAGTCACCGCACAAGAATATATCTGACTCGTAAGAATCTGAAAACCTATGTATCGATATCTCTCTGCAAGTGAATCAAGAGGGTGTAAAGCGGCATAAACACAGCAGGGAAAAGCAGCCAAGCCCCATTCTAAACATAAATTACTTTAAAAAACCCACAAAACAAAGACAGTGTAAGAGAGAGAAATTCTTACAAAATCCGTTCAGGGTCTCTGATGCAACCTGGATTGACCATAGCTAGACCCACAGCTGGATGAGACATAAGGCTGGACACTCTTGGGGCTGAGAGGATTGGTGAGGTTGGGTGAGCAAACGCAGATACTTTAAAGTAACACCGCGGGGTACCCACCCCATGGGTCTCAAATCTCCAGGTACAAGGGCATCTTCCTACATCAAAACATGCATGGGAAACCCAGAGGATGGTATGCCGTGAGATCGGGAAAGGTTTCTAAAACGCACCTCATTTCTCCTCTCCTTGTGCTCGGGTTCGCCATTCCAGCCCCTTGACTAACCATCTCCCTACTTGCAGAATCAGCACCTTTAACCTCCTGTTTCGTCCAGGTTGCAATTTGTCCTGAGGATGCACGGGAAGAAGGGGAACCAACGAGAGACTAGCCCTAGGTGTTGGGACAGGCACAGGTCACTCCATTTTCCCATCAGGAAGAAGAATGAACCACAGGCTCAGCCTGCCCCCCAGAACCAAAATAGGGCCTGAAGCAATCCTGCGCTTTTGCGGCCAGCTCCCAAAAATGCGAGGAGACAAATGGAGCTCAGGGGCACTGCAATTCACAAACGTGCAGAGTTATAAATGAGAACTCTCGTCCACAAATATATTGAGGGAAGGCAACGAAGAGGATTTGAAAGCAAGGCAGATTTGCAGGAAACAGATTTCAGGAGGTAGATTCGACTCGCCTTTAAAGCACATGAAAAGCGGCAAAACGTTGACAATGATGCCCTTGGCCAAAAAGGGCGTATGCGTTTTTTCCTGAATATATTCAGGAAAAAACGCATACGCCCATTTTGGCCAACCAAGCAAGCCGAAAGGGCAAATAAGCGCTACAAAGAAGTCTCGCTTGCCCTCGGTCAAAAGGGCCATGCTGAACAATGTGTAAAAACCAGAAAAGCAGGACAGGCCATGGAGACATGGGAGCCTTGCTACACTGATGGGCGGGATGTAAATTGCCAACAGGCACTCTGGAGAAGTGTACGGTGTGTCCTGAAACAAGTAATAAACACAGCTTAGAGAGCATAGGGCATTTCCACTCATGGGCGTATAAATCGGGAAAACTAAAAATCAACAAGACACAGGCACCCCAAACTTTACGGCTGCTCTGTTTCCAAGAACCTCCACTTCGGTACACCTTCAATATCCCAGGAAAGAGAAAAATGGATAAAGAAATGGTGGGACTTGGCACAATGGAATATCACTCAGCCATGTCATAAGGCTAGTTAGCAGCATGATGAGTGGATTTAGGTCCGATGATTCTAAGTGAAATAAGTCACACAGAAAAAGACACTTATCCTAAGATATCGCTTATAGAGGGAATGTCAATATCGCTACACTTGAACTGAATTACAAAACAGAACAGAGTCACACCTTTGGGAGACACACTATGGCTGCTGAACGGGAAAGGTGAGGTGGGGTGAGGCATAAAACAAGGGTTTGAAATTAGCTCAGAGACCGCTCCATAAGCCAAATATGTAATAGACAAGGCCTACTCCCTGCTCAGTGAACTAGACTCAACACCCCTTAGTCACCGCACAAGAATATATCTGACTCGTAAGAATCTGAAAACCTATGTATCGATATCTCTCTGCAAGTGAATCAAGAGGGTGTAAAGCGGCATAAACACAGCAGGGAAAAGCAACCAAGCCCGATTCAAAACATAAATTACTTTAAAAAACCCACAAAACAAAGACAGTGAAAGAGAGAGAAATTCTTACAAAATCCGTTCACATTCTATGATGCAACCTGGATTGACCATAGCTAGACCCACAGATGGATGAGACATAAGGCTGGACACTCTTGGGGCTGAGAGGATTGGTGAGGTTGGGTGAGCAAACCCAGATACTTTAAAGTAACACCGCGGGGTACCCACCCCATGGGTCTCAAATCTCCAGGTACAAGGGCATCTTCCTACATCAAAACATGCATGGGAAACCCAGAGGATGGTATGCCGTGAGATCAGGAAAGCTTTCTAAAACGAACCTCATTTCTCCTCTCCTTGTGCTCGGGTTCGCCATTCCAGCCGCTTGACTAACCATCTCCCTACTTGGAGAATCAGGACCTTTAACCTCCTGTTTCGTACAGGTTGCAATTTGTCCTGAGGATGAACGGGAAGACGGGGAACCAACGAGAGACTAGCCCTAGGTGTTGGGACAGACACAGGTCACTCCATTTTCCCATCAGGAAGAAGAATGAACCACAGGCTCAGCCTGCCCCCCAGAACCAAATTAGGGCCTGAAGCAATCCTGCGCTTTTGCGGCCAGCTCCCAAAAAAGCGAGTAGACACATGGAGTTCAGGGGAACTGCAATTCACAAACGTGCAGAGGTATAAATGAGAACTCTCATCCACAAATATATTGAGGGAAGGCAACGAAGAGGATTTGAAAGCAAGGCAGATTTGCAGGAAACAGATTTCAGGGGGTAGATTCGACTCGCCTTTAAAGCATATGAAAAGCGGCAAAACGTTGACAATGATGCCCTTGGCCAAAAAGGGCGTATGCGTTTTTTCCTGAATATATTCAGGAAAAAACGCATACGCCCTTTTTGGCCAACCAAGCAATCCAGAAGGGCAAATCAGCGCTACAAAGAAGTCTCGCTTGCCCTCGGACAAAAGGGCCATGCTGAACAATGTGTAAAAACTAGAAAAGCAGGACAGGCCATGGAGACATGGGAGCCTTGCTACGCTGATGGGCGGGATGTAAATTGCCAACAGGCACTCTGGAGAAGTGTACGTTGTGTCCTGAAACAAGTAATAAACACAGCTTAGAGAGCATAGGGCATTTCCACTCATGGGCGTATAAATCGGGAAAACTAAAAATCAACAAGACACAGGCACCCCAAATTTACGGCTGCTCTGTTTCCAAGAACCTCCACATCGGTACACCTTCAATATCCCAGGAAAGAGAAAAATGGATAAAGAAATGGTGGGACTTGGCACAATGGAATATCACTCAGCCATGAAATCAATGTCATAAGGCTAGTTAGCAGCATGATGAGTGGATTTAGCGACAATGATTCTAAGTGAAATAAGTCACACAGAAAAAGACACTTATCCTAAGATATCGCTTATAGAGGGAATGTCAAAATCGCTACACTTGAACTGAATTACAAAACAGAACAGAGTCACACCTTTGGGAGACACACTATGGCTGCTGAACGGGAAAGGTGAGGTGGGGTGATGCATAAAACAAGGGTTTGAAATTAGCTCAGAGAACGCTCCATAAGCCAAATATGTAATACACAAGGCCTACTCCCTGCTCAGTGAACTGGACTCAACATCCCCTAGTCACCGCACAAGAATATATCTGACTCGTAAGAATCTGAAAACCCATGTATCGATATCTCTCTGCAAGTGAATCAAGAGGGTGTAAAGCGGCATAAACACAGCAGGGAAAAGCAGCCAAGCCCCATTCTAAACATAAATTACTTTAAAAAACCCACAAAACAAAGACAGTGAAAGAGAGAGAAATTCTTACAAAATCCGTTCAGGGTCTCTGATGCAACCTGGATTGACCATAGCTAGACCCACAGCTGGATGAGACATAAGGCTGGACACTCTTGGGGCTGAGAGGATTGGTGAGGTTGGGTGAGCAAACGCAGATACTTTAAAGTAACACCGTGGGGTACCCACCCCATGGGTCTCAAATCTCCAGGTACAAGGGCATCTTCCTACATCAAAACATGCATGGGAAACCCAGAAGATGGTATGCCGTGAGATCGGGAAAGGTTTCTAAAACGCACCTCATTTCTCCTCTCCTTGTGCTCGGGTTCGCCATTCCAGCCGCTTGACTAACCATCTCCCTACTTGGAGAATCAGCACCTTTAACCTCCTGTTTCGTCCAGGTTGCAATTTGTCCTGAGGATGAACGGGAAGAAGGGGAACCAACGAGAGACTAGCCCTAGGTGTTGGGACAGGCACAGGTCACTCCATCTTCCCATCAGGAAGAAGAATGAACCACAGGCTCAGCCTGCCCCCCAGAACCAAAATAGGGCCTGAAGCAATCCTGCGCTTTTGCGGCCAGCTCCCAAAAAAGCGAGGAGACAAATGGAGCTCAGGGGAACTGCAATTCACAAACGTGCAGAGTTATAAATGAGAACTCTCGTCCACAAATATATAGAGGGAAGGCAACGAAGAGGATTTGAAAGCAAGGCAGATTTGCAGGAAACAGATTTCAGGAGGTAGATTCGACTCACCTTTAAAGCACATGAAAAGCGGCAAAACGTTGACAATGATGCCCTTGGCCTAATAGGGCGTATGCGTTTTTTCATGAATATATTCAGGAAAAAACGAATACGCCCATTTTGGCCAACCAAGCAAGCCGGAAGGGCAAATCAGCGCTACAAAGAAGTCTCGCTTGCCCTCGGTCAAAAGGGCCATGCTGAAAAATGTGTAAAAACCAGAAAAGCAGGACAGGCCATGGAGACATGGGAGCCTTGCTACGCTGATGGGCGGGATGTAAATTGCCAACAGGCACTCTGGAGAAGTGTACGGTGTGTCCTGAAACAAGTAATAAACACAGCTTAGAGAGCATAGGGCATTTCCACTCATGGGCGTATAAATCGGGAAAACTAAAAATCAACAAGACACAGGCACCCCAAACTTTACGGCTGCTCTGTTTCCAAGAACCTCCACTTCGGTACACCTTCAATATCCCAGGAAAGAGAAAAATGGATAAAGAAATGGTGGGACTTGGCACAATGGAATATCACTCAGCCATGTCATAAGGCTAGTTAGCAGCATGATGAGTGGATTTAGGTCCGATGATTCTAAGTGAAATAAGTCACACAGAAAAAGACACTTATCCTAAGATATCGCTTATAGAGGGAACGTCAAAATCGCTACACTTGAACTGAATTACAAAACAGAACAGAGTCACACCTTTGGGAGACACACTATGGCTGCTGAACGGGAAAGGTGAGGTGGGGTGATGCATAAAACAAGGGTTTGAAATTAGCTCAGAGACCGCTCCATAAGCCAAATATGTAATAGACAAGGCCTACTCCCTGCTCAGTGAACTGGACTCAACACCCCCTAGTCACCGCACAAGAATATATCTGATTCGTAAGAATCTGAAAACCTATGTATCGATATCTCTCTGCAAGTGAATCAAGAGGGTGTAAAGCGGCATAAACACAGCATAGAAAAGCAGCCAAGCCCCATTCTAAACATAAATTACTTTAAAAAACCCACAAAACAAAGACAGTGAAAGAGAGAGAAATTCTTACAAAATCCGTTCAGGGTCTCTGATGCAACCTGGATTGACCATAGCTAGACCCACAGCTGGATGAGACATAAGGCTGGACACTCTTGGGGCTGAGAGGATTGGTGAGGTTGGGTGAGCAAACGCAGATACTTTAAAGTAACACCGCGGGGTACCCACCCCATGGGTCTCAAATCTCCAGGTACAAGGGCATCTTCCTACATCAAAACATGCATGGGAAACCCAGAAGATGGTATGCCGTGAGATCGGGAAAGGTTTCTAAAACGCACCTCATTTCTCCTCTCCTTGTGCTCGGGTTCGCCATTCCAGCCGCTTGACTAACCATCTCCCTACTTGGAGAATCAGCACCTTTAACCTCCTGTTTCGTCCAGGTTGCAATTTGTCCTGAGGATGAACGGGAAGAAGGGGAACCAACGAGAGACTAGCCCTAGGTGTTGGGACAGGCACAGGTCACTCCATTTTCCCATCAGGAAGAAGAATGAACCACAGGCTCAGCCTGCCCCCCAGAACCAAAATAGGGCCTGAAGCAATCCTGCGCTTTTGCGGCCAGCTCCCAAAAATGCGAGGAGACAAATGGAGCTCAGGGGCACTGCAATTCACAAACGTGCAGAGTTATAAATGAGAGCTCTCGTCCACAAATATATTGAGGGAAGGCAACGAAGAGGATTTGAAAGCAAGGCAGATTTGCAGGAAACAGATTTCAGGAGGTAGATTCGACTCGCCTTTAAAGCACATGAAAAGCGGCAAAACGTTGACAATGATGCCCTTGGCCAAAAAGGGCGTATGCGTTTTTTCCTGAATATATTCAGGAAAAAACGCATACGCCCTTTTTGGCCAACCAAGCAAGCCGGAAGGGCAAATCAGCGCTACAAAGAAGTCTCGCTTGCCCTCGGTCAAAAGGGCCATGCTGAAAAATGTGTAAAAACCAGAAAAGCAGGACAGGCCATGGAGACATGGGAGCCTTGCTACGCTGATGGGCGGGATGTAAATTGCCAACAGGCACTCTGGAGAAGTGTACGGTGTGTCCTGAAACAAGTAATAAACACAGCTTAGAGAGCATAGGGCATTTCCACTCATGGGTGTATAAATCGGGAAAACTAAAAATTAACAAGACACAGGCAACCCAAACTTTACGGCTGCTCTGTTTCCAAGAACCTCCACTTCGGTACACCTTCAATATCCCAGGAAAGAGAAAAATGGATAAAGATATGGTGGGACTTGGCTCAATGGAATATCACTCAGCCATGAAATCAATGTCATATGGCTAGTTAGCAGCATGATGAGTGGATTTAGCGACGATGATTCTAAGTGAAATAAGTCACACAGAAAAAGACACTTATCCTAAGATATCGCTTATAGAGGGAATGTCAAAATCGCTACACTTGAACTGAATTACAAAACAGAACAGAGTCACACCTTTGGGAGACACACTATGGCTGCTGAACGGGAAAGGTGAGGTGGGGTGATGCATAAAACAAGGGTTTGAAATTAGCTCAGAGACCGCTCCATAAGCCAAATATGTAATAGACAAGGCCTACTCCCTGCTCAGTGAACTGGACTCAACACCCCCTAGTCACCGCACAAGAATATATCTGACTCGTAAGAATCTGAAAACCTATGTATCGATATCTCTCTGCAAGTGAATCAAGAGGGTGTAAAGCGGCATAAACACAGCATAGAAAAGCAGCCAAGCCCCATTCTAAACATAAATTACTTTAAAAAACCCACAAAACAAAGACAGTGAAAGAGAGAGAAATTCTTACAAAATCCGTTCAGGGTCTCTGATGCAACCTGGATTGACCATAGCTAGACCCACAGCTGGATGAGACATAAGGCTGGACACTCTTGGGGCTGAGAGGATTGGTGAGGTTGGGTGAGCAAACACAGATACTTTAAAGTAACACCGCGGGGTACCCACCCCATGGGTCTCAAATCTCCAGGTACAAGGGCATCTTCCTACATCAAAACATGTATGGGAAACCCAGAAGATGGTATGCCGTGAGATCGGGAAAGGTTTCTAAAACGCACCTCATTTCTCCTCTCCTTGTGCTCGGGTTCGCCATTCCAGCCGCTTGACTAAACATCTCCCTACTTGGAGAATCAGCCCCTTTAACCTCCTGTTTCGTCCAGGTTGCAATTTGTCCTGAGGATGAACGGGAAGACGGGGAACCAACGAGAGACTAGCCCTAGGTGTTGGGACAGGCACAGGTCCTCCATTTTCCCATCAGGAAGAAGAATGAACCACAGGCTCAGCCTGCCCCCCAGAAGCAAAATAGGGCCTGAAGCAATCCTGCGCTTTTGCGGCCAGCTCCCAAAAAAGCGAGGAGACAAATGGAGCTCAGGGGCACTGCAATTCACAAACGTGCAGAGTTATAAATGAGAACTCTCGTCCACAAATATATTGAGGGAAGGCAACGAAGAGGATTTGAAAGCAAGGCAGATTTGCAGGAAACAGATTTCAGGAGGTAGATTCGACTCGCCTTTAAAGCACATGAAAAGCGGCAAAACGTTGACAATGATGCCCTTGGCCTAAAAGGGCGTATGCGTTTTTTTCTGAATATATTCAGGAAAAAACGCATACGCCCATTTTGGAAAACCAAGCAAGCAGGAAGGGCAAATAAGCGCTACAAAGAAGTCTCGCTTGCCCTTGGTCAAAAGGGCCATGCTGAAAAATGTGTAAAAACCAGAAAAGCAGGACAGGCCATGGAGACATGGGAGCCTTGCTACGCTGATGGGCGGGATGTAAATTGCCAACAGGCACTCTGGAGAAGTGTACGGTGTGTCCTGAAACAAGTAATAAACACAGCTTAGAGAGCATAGGGCATTTCCACTCATGGGCGTATAAATCGGGAAAACTAAAAATCAACAAGACACAGGCACCCCAAACTTTACGGCTGCTCTGTTTCCAAGAACCTCCACTTCGGTACACCTTCAATATCCCAGGAAAGAGAAAAATGGATAAAGAAATGGTGGGACTTGGCACAATGGAATATCACTCAGCCATGAAATCAATGTCATAAGGCGAGTTAGCAGCATGATGAGTGGATTTAGGTCCGATGATTCTAAGTGAAATAAGTCACACAGAAAAAGACACTTATCCTAAGATATCGCTTATAGAGGGAATGTCAAAATCGCTACACTTGAACTGAATTACAAAACAGAACAGAGTCACACCTTTGGGAGACACACTATGGCTGCTGAACGGGAAAGGTGAGGTGGGGTGATGCATAAAACAAGGGTTTGAAATTAGCTCAGAGACCGCTCCATAAGCCAAATATGTAATAGACAAGGCCTACTCCCTGCTCAGTGAACTGGACTCAACACCCCCTAGTCACCGCACAAGAATATATCTGACTCGTAAGAATCTGAAAACCCATGTATCGATATCTCTCTGCAAGTGAATCAAGAGGGTGTAAAGCGGCATAAACACAGCATAGAAAAGCAGCCAAGCCCCATTCTAAACATAAATTACTTTAAAAAACCCACAAAACAAAGACAGTGAAAGAGAGAGAAATTCTTACAAAATCCGTTCAGGGTCTCTGATGCAACCTGGATTGACCATAGCTAGACCCACAGCTGGATGAGACATAAGGCTGGACACTCTTGTGGCTGAGAGGATTGGTGAGGTTGGGTGAGCAAACGCAGATACTTTAAAGTAACACCGCGTGGTACCCACCCCATGGGTCTCAAATCTCCAGGTACAAGGGCATCTTCCTACATCAAAACATGCATGGTAAACCCAAAAGATGGTATGCCGTGAGATCGGGAAAGGTTTCTGAAACGCACCTCATTTCTCCTCTCCTTGTGCTCGGGTTCGCCATTCCAGCCGCTTGACTAACCATCTCCCTACTTGGAGAATCAGCACCTTTAACCTCCTGTTTCGTCCAGGTTGCAATTTGTCCTGAGGATGAACGGGAAGACGGGGAACCAACGAGAGACTAGCCCTAGGTGTTGGGACAGGCACAGGTCACTCCATTTTCCCATCAGGAAGAAGAATGAACCACAGGCTCAGCCTGCCCCCCAGAACCAAAATAGGGCCTGAAGCAATCCTGCGCTTTTGCGGCCAGCTCCCAAAAAAGCGAGGAGACAAATGGAGCTCAGGGGCACTGCAATTCACAAACGTGCAGAGTTATAAATGAGAACTCTCGTCCACAAATATATTGAGGGAAGGCAACGAAGAGGATTTGAAAGAAAGGCAGATTGGCAGGAAACAGATTTCAGGAGGTAGATTCGACTCGCCTTTAAAGCACATGAAAAGCGGCAAAACGTTGACAATGATGCCCTTGGCCTAAAAGGGCGTATGCGTTTTTTCCTGAATATATTCAGGAAAAAACGCATACGCCCATTTTGGCCAACCAAGCAAGCCGAAAGGGCAAATCAGCGCTACAAAGAAGTCTCGCTTGCCCTCGGTCAAAAGGGCCATGCTGAAAAATGTGTAAAAACCAGAAAAGCAGGACAGGCCATGGAGACATGGGAGCTTTGCTACGCTGATGGGCGGGATGTAAATTGCCAACAGGCACTCTGGAGAAGTGTACGGTGTGTCCTGAAACAAGTAATAAACACAGCTTAGAGAGCATAGGGCATTTCCACTCATGGGCGTATAAATCGGGAAAACTAAAAATCAACAAGACACAGGCACCCCAAACTTTACGGCTGCTCTGTTTCCAAGAACCTCCACTTCGGTACACCTTCAATATCCCAGGAAAGAGAAAAATGGATAAAGAAACGGTGGGACTTGGCACAATGGAATATCACTCAGCCATGTCATAAGGCTAGTTAGCAGCATGATGAGTGGATTTAGGTCCGATGATTCTAAGTGAAATAACTCACACAGAAAAAGACACTTATCCTAAGATATCGCTTATAGAGGGAATGTCAAAATCGCTACACTTGAACTGAATTACAAAACAGAACAGAGTCACACCTTTGGGAGACACACTATGGCTGCTGAACGGGAAAGGTGAGGTGGGGTGATGCATAAAACAAGGGTTTGAAATTAGCTCAGAGACCGCTCCATAAGCCAAATATGTAACAGACAAGGCCTACTCTCTGCTCAGTGAACTAGACTCAACACCCCCTAGTCACCGCACAAGAATATATCTGACTCGTAAGAATCTGAAAACCTATGTATCGATATCTCTCTGCAAGTGAATCAAGAGGGTGTCAAGGGGCATCAACACAGCAGGGAAAAGCAGCCAAGCCCGATTCTAAACATAAATTACTTAAAAAAACCCACAAAACAAAGACAGTGAAAGAGAGAGAAATTCTTACAAAATCCGTTCAGGGTCTCTGATGCAACCTGGATTGACCATAGCTAGACCCACAGCTGGATGAGACATAAGGCTGGACACTCTTGGGGCTGAGAGGATTGGTGAGGTTGGGTGAGCAAACGCAGATACTTTAAAGTAACACCGCGGGGTACCCACCCCATGGCTCTCAAATCTCCAGGTACAAGGGCATCTTCCTACATCAAAACATGCATGGGAAACCCAGAGGATTGTATGCCGTGAGATCGGGAAAGGTTTCTAAAACGCACCTCATTTCTCCTCTCCTTGTGCTCGGGTTCGCCATTCCAGCCGCTTGACTAAACATCTCCCTACGTGGAGAATCAGCCCCTTTAACCTCCTGTTTCGTCCAGGTTGCAATTTGTCCTGAGGATGAACGGGAAGAAGGGGAAGCAACGAGAGACTAGCCCTAGGTGTTGGGACAGGCACAGGTCACTCCATTTTCCCATCAGGAAGAAGAATGAACCACAGGCTCAGCCTGCCCCCCAGAACCAAAATAGGGCCTGAAGCAATCCTGCGCTTTTGCGGCCAGCTCCCAAAAATGCGAGGAGACAAATGGAGCTCAGGGGCACTGCAATTCACAAACGTGCAGAGTTATAAATGAGAACTCTCGTCCACAAATATATTGAGGGAAGGCAACGAAGAGGATTTGAAAGCAAGGCAAATTTGCAGGAAACAGATTTCAGGAGGTAGATTCGACTCGCCTTTAAAGCACATGAAAAGCGGCAAAACGTAGACAATGATGCCCTTGGCCTAAAAGGGCGTATGCGTTTTTTCCTGAATATATTCACGAAAAAACGCATACGCCCATTTTGGCCAACCAAGCAAGCCGAAAGGGCAAATCAGCGCTACAAAGAAGTCTCGCTTGCCCTCGGTCAAAAGGGCCATGCTGAAAAATGTGTAAAAACCAGAAAAGCAGGACAGGCCATGGAGACATGGGAGCCTTGCTACGCTGATGGGCGGGATGTAAATTGCCAACAGGCACTCTGGAGAAGTGTACGGTGTGTCCTGAAACAAGTAATAAACACAGCTTAGAGAGCATAGGGCATTTCCACTCATGGGCGTATAAATCGGGAAAACTAAAAATCAACAAGACACAGGCACCCCAAACTTTACGGCTGCTCTGTTTCCAAGAACCTCCACTTCGGTACACCTTCAATATCCCAGGAAAGAGAAAAATGGATAAAGAAACGGTGGGACTTGGCACAATGGAATATCACTCAGCCATGTCATAAGGCTAGTTAGCAGCATGATGACTGGATTTAGGTCCAATGATTCTAAGTGAAATAAGTCACACAGAAAAAGACACTTATCCTAAGATATCGCTTATAGAGGGAATGTCAAAATCGCTACACTTGAACTGAATTACAAAACAGAACAGAGTCACACCTTTGGGAGACACACTATGGCTGCTGAACGGGAAAGGTGAGGTGGGGTGATGCATAAAACAAGGGTTTGAAATTAGCTCAGAGACCGCTCCATAAGCCAAATACGTAATAGACAAGGCCTACTCCCTGCTCAGTGAACTGGACTCAACACCCCCTAGTCACCGCACAAGAATATATCTGACTCGTAAGAATCTGAAAACCTATGTATCGATATCTCTCTGCAAGTGAATCAAGAGGGTGTAAAGCGGCATAAACACAGCATAGAAAAGCAGCCAAGCCCCATTCTAAACATAAATTACTTTAAAAAACCCACAAAACAAAGACAGTGAAAGAGAGAGAAATTCTTACAAAATCCGTTCAGGGTCTCTGATGCAACCTGGATTGACCATAGCTAGACCCACAGCTGGATGAGACATAAGGCTGGACACTCTTGGGGCTGAGAGGATTGGTGAGGTTGGGTGAGCAAACACAGATACTTTAAAGTAACACCGCGGGGTACCCACCCCATGGGTCTCAAATCTCCAGGTACAAGGGCATCTTCCTACATCAAAACATGTATGGGAAACCCAGAAGATGGTATGCCGTGAGATCGGGAAAGGTTTCTAAAACGCACCTCATTTCTCCTCTCCTTGTGCTCGGGTTCGCCATTCCAGCCGCTTGACTAAACATCTCCCTACTTGGAGAATCAGCACCTTTAACCTCCTGTTTCGTACAGGTTGCAATTTGTCCTGAGGATGAACGGGAAGACGGGGAACCAACGAGAGACTAGCCCTAGGTGTTGGGACAGGCACAGGTCACTCCATTTTCCCATCAGGAAGAAGAATGAACCACAGGCTCAGCCTGCCCCCCAGAACCAAAATAGGGCCTGAAGCAATCCTGCGCTTTTGCGGCCAGCTCCCAAAAAAGCGAGGAGACAAATGGAGCTCAGGGGCACTGCAATTCACAAACGTGCAGAGTTATAAATGAGAACTCTCGTCCACAAATATATTGAGGGAAGGCAACGAAGAGGATTTGAAAGCAAGGCAGATTTGCAGGAAACAGATTTCAGGAGGTAGATTCGACTCGCCTTTAAAGCACATGAAAAGCGGCAAAACGTTGACAATGATGCCCTTGGCCTAAAAGGGCGTATGCGTTTTTTTCTGAATATATTCAGGAAAAAACGCATACGCCCATTTTGGAAAACCAAGCAAGCCGGAAGGGCAAATCAGCGCTACAAAGAAGTCTCGCTTGCCCTTGGTCAAAAGGGCCATGCTGAAAAATGTGTAAAAACCAGAAAAGCAGGACAGGCCATGGAGACATGGGAGCCTTGCTACGCTGATGGGCGGGATGTAAATTGCCAACAGGCACTCTGGAGAAGTGTACGGTGTGTCCTGAAACAAGTAATAAACACAGCTTAGAGAGCAGAGGGCATTTCCACTCATGGGCGTATAAATCGGGAAAACTAAAAATCAACAAGACACAGACACCCCAAACTTTACGGCTGCTCTGTTTCCAAGAACCTCCACTTCGGTACACCTTCAATATCCCAGGAAAGAGAAAAATGGATAAAGAAATGGTGGGACTTGGCACAATGGAATATCACTCAGCCATGAAATCAATGTCATAAGGCTAGTTAGCAGCATGATGAGTGGATTTAGCGACGATGATTCTAAGTGAAATAAGTCACACAGAAAAGACACTTATCCTAAGATATCGCTTATAGAGGGAATGTCAAAATCGCTACACTTGAACTGAATTACAAAACAGAACAGAGTCACACCATTAGAAGACACACTATGGCTGCTTAACGGGAAAGGTGAGGTGCAGTGAGGCATAGAACAAGGGTTTGAAATTAGCTCAGAGACCGCTCCATAAGCCAAATATGTAATAGACAAGGCCTACTCCCTGCTCAGTGAACTGGACTCAACACCCCCTAGTCACCGCACAAGAATATATCTGACTCGTAAGAATCTGAAAACCCATGTATCGATATCTCTCTGCAAGTGAATCAAGAGGGTGTAAAGCGGCATAAACACAGCAGGGAAAAGCAGCCAAGCCCCATTTTAAACATAAATTACTTTAAAAAACCCACAAAACAAAGACAGTGAAAGAGAGAGAAATTCTTACAAAACCCGTTCAGGGTCTCTGATGCAACCTGGATTGACCATAGCTAGACCCACAGCTGGATGAGACATAAGGCTGGACACTCTTGGGGCTGAGAGGATTGGTGAGGTTGGGTGAGCAAACGCAGATACTTTAAAGTAACACCGCGTGGTACCCACCCCATCGGTCTCAAATCTCCGGGTACAAGGGCATCTTCCTACATCAAAACATGCATGGGAAACCCAGAAGATGGTATGCCGTGAGATCGGGAAAGGTTTCTAAAACGCACCTCATTTCTGCTCTCCTTGTGCTCGGGTTCGCCATTCCAGCCGCTTGACTAACCATCTCCCTACTTGGAGAATCAGCACCTTTAACCTCCTGTTTCGTCCAGGTTGCAATTTGTCCTGAGGATGAACGGGAAGAAGGGGAACCAACGAGAGACTAGCCCTAGGTGTTGGGACAGGCACAGGTCACTCCATTTTCCCATCAGGAAGAAGAATGAACCACAGGCTCAGCCTGCCCCCCAGAACCAAAATAGGGCCTGAAGCAATCCTGCGCTTTTGCGGCCAGCTCCCAAAAATGCGAGAAGACAAATGGAGCTCAGGGGCACTGCAATTCACAAACGTGCAGAGTTATAAATGAGAGCTCTCGTCCACAAATATATTGAGGGAAGGCAACGAAGAGGATTTGAAAGCAAGGCAGATTTGCAGGAAACAGATTTCAGGAGGTAGATTCGACTCGCCTTTAAAGCACATGAAAAGCGGCAAAACGTTGACAATGATGCCCTTGGCCAAAAAGGGCGTATGCGTTTTTTCCTGAATATATTCAGGAAAAAACGCATACGCCCTTTATGGCCAACCAAGCAAGCCGGAAGGGCAAATCAGCGCTACAAAGAAGTCTCGCTTGCCCTCGGTCAAAAGGGCCATGCTGAAAAATGTGTAAAAACCAGAAAAGCAGGACAGGCCATGGAGACATGGGAGCCTTGCTACGCTGATGGGCGGGATGTAAATTGCCAACAGGCACTCTGGAGAAGTGTACGGTGTGTCCTGAAACAAGTAATAAACACAGCTTAGAGAGCATAGGGCATTTCCACTCATGGGCGTATAAATCGGGAAAACTAAAAATCAACAAGACACAGGCACCCCAAACTTTACGGCTGCTCTGTTTCCAAGAACCTCCACTTCGGTACACCTTCAATATCCCAGGAAAAAGAAAAATGGATAAAGAAACGGTGGGACTTGGCACAATGGAATATCACTCAGCCATGTCATAAGGCTAGTTAGCAGCATGATGAGTGGATTTAGGTCCAATGATTCTAAGTGAAATAAGTCACACAGAAAAAGACACTTATCCTAAGATATCGCTTATAGAGGGAATGTCAAAATCGCTACACTTGAACTGAATTACAAAACAGAACAGAGTCACACCTTTGGGAGACACACTATGGCTGCTGAACGGGAAAGGTGAGGTGGGGTGATGCATAAAACAAGGGTTTGAAATTAGCTCAGAGACCGCTCCATAAGCCAAATATGTAATAGACAAGGCCTACTCCCTGCTCAGTGAACTGGACTCAACACCCCCTAGTCACCGCACAAGAATATATCTGACTCGTAAGAATCTGAAAACCTATGTATCGATATCTCTCTGCAAGTGAATCAAGAGGGTGTAAAGCGGCATAAACACAGCATAGAAAAGCAGCCAAGCCCCATTCTAAACATAAATTACTTTAAAAAACCCACAAAACAAAGACAGTGAAAGAGAGAGAAATTCTTACAAAATCCGTTCAGGGTCTCTGATGCAACCTGGATTGACCATAGCTAGACCCACAGCTGGATGAGACATAAGGCTGGACACTCTTGGGGCTGAGAGGATTGGTGAGGTTGGGTGAGCAAACGCAGATACTTTAAAGTAACACCGCGGGGTACCCACCCCATGGGTCTCAAATCTCCAGGTACAAGGGCATCTTCCTACATCAAAACATGTATGGGAAACCCAGAAGATGGTATGCCGTGAGATCGGGAAAGGTTTCTAAAACGCACCTCATTTCTCCTCTCCTTGTGCTCGGGTTCGCCATTCCAGCCGCTTGACTAAACATCTCCCTACTTGGAGAATCAACCCCTTTAACCTCCTGTTTCGTCCAGGTTGCAATTTGTCCTGAGGATGAACGGGAAGACGGGGAACCAACGAGAGACTAGCCCTAGGTGTTGGGACAGGCACAGGTCACTCCATTTTCCCATCAGGAAGAAGAATGAACCACAGGCTCAGCCTGCCCCCCAGAACCAAAATAGGGCCTGAAGCAATCCTGCGTTTTTGCGGCCAGCTCCCAAAAAAGCGAGGAGACAAATGGAGCTCAGGGGCACTGCAATTCACAAACGTGCAGAGTTATAAATGAGAACTCTCGTCCACAAATATATTGAGGGAAGGCAACGAAGAGGATTTGAAAGCAAGGCAGATTTGCAGGAAACAGATTTCAGGAGGTAGATTCGACTCGCCTTTAAAGCACATGAAAAGCGGCAAAACGTTGACAATGATGCCCTTGGCCTAAAAGGGCGTATGCGTTTTTTTCTGAATATATTCAGGAAAAAACGCATACGCCCATTTTGGAAAACCAAGCAAGCCGGAAGGGCAAATCAGCGCTACAAAGAAGTCTCGCTTGCCCTTGGTCAAAAGGGCCATGCTGAAAAATGTGTAAAAACCAGAAAAGCAGGACAGGCCATGGAGACATGGGAGCCTTGCTACGCTGATGGGCGGGATGTAAATTGCCAACAGGCACTCTGGAGAAGTGTACGGTGTGTCCTGAAACAAGTAATAAACACAGCTTAGAGAGCAGAGGGCATTTCCACTCATGGGCGTATAAATCGGGAAAACTAAAAATCAACAAGACACAGACACCCCAAACTTTACGGCTGCTCTGTTTCCAAGAACCTCCACTTCGGTACACCTTCAATATCCCAGGAAAGAGAAAAATGGATAAAGAAATGGTGGGACTTGGCACAATGGAATATCACTCAGCCATGAAATCAATGTCATAAGGCTAGTTAGCAGCATGATGAGTGGATTTAGCGACGATGATTCTAAGTGAAATAAGTCACACAGAAAAGACACTTATCCTAAGATATCGCTTATAGAGGGAATGTCAAAATCGCTACACTTGAACTGAATTACAAAACAGAACAGAGTCACACCATTAGAAGACACACTATGGCTGCTTAACGGGAAAGGTGAGGTGCAGTGAGGCATAGAACAAGGGTTTGAAATTAGCTCAGAGACCGCTCCATAAGCCAAATATGTAATAGACAAGGCCTACTCCCTGCTCAGTGAACTGGACTCAACACCCCCTAGTCACCGCACAAGAATATATCTGACTCGTAAGAATCTGAAAACCCATGTATCGATATCTCTCTGCAAGTGAATCAAGAGGGTGTAAAGCGGCATAAACACAGCAGGGAAAAGCAGCCAAGCCCCATTTTAAACATAAATTACTTTAAAAAACCCACAAAACAAAGACAGTGAAAGAGAGAGAAATTCTTACAAAATCCGTTCAGGGTCTCTGATGCAACCTGGATTGACCATAGCTAGACCCACAGCTGGATGAGACATAAGGCTGGACACTCTTGGGGCTGAGAGGATTGGTGAGGTTGGGTGAGCAAACGCAGATACTTTAAAGTAACACCGCGTGGTACCCACCCCATCGGTCTCAAATCTCCGGGTACAAGGGCATCTTCCTACATCAAAACATGCATGGGAAACCCAGAAGATGGTATGCCGTGAGATCGGGAAAGGTTTCTAAAACGCACCTCATTTCTCCTCTCCTTGTGCTCGGGTTCGCCATTCCAGCCGCTTGACTAACCATCTCCCTACTTGGAGAATCAGCACCTTTAACCTCCTGTTTCGTCCAGGTTGCAATTTGTCCTGAGGATGAACGGGAAGAAGGGGAACCAACGAGAGACTAGCCCTAGGTGTTGGGACAGGCACAGGTCACTCCATTTTCCCATCAGGAAGAAGAATGAACCACAGGCTCAGCCTGCCCCCCAGAACCAAAATAGGGCCTGAAGCAATCCTGCGCTTTTGCGGCCAGCTCCCAAAAATGCGAGGAGACAAATGGAGCTCAGGGGCACTGCAATTCACAAACGTGCAGAGTTATAAATGAGAGCTCTCGTCCACAAATATATTGAGGGAAGGCAACGAAGAGGATTTGAAAGCAAGGCAGATTTGCAGGAAACAGATTTCAGGAGGTAGATTCGACTCGCCTTTAAAGCACATGAAAAGCGGCAAAACGTTGACAATGATGCCCTTGGCCAAAAAGGGCGTATGCGTTTTTTCCTGAATATATTCAGGAAAAAACGCATACGCCCTTTATGGCCAACCAAGCAAGCCGGAAGGGCAAATCAGCGCTACAAAGAAGTCTCGCTTGCCCTCGGTCAAAAGGGCCATGCTGAAAAATGTGTAAAAACCAGAAAAGCAGGACAGGCCATGGAGACATGGGAGCCTTGCTACGCTGATGGGCGGGATGTAAATTGCCAACAGGCACTCTGGAGAAGTGTACGGTGTGTCCTGAAACAAGTAATAAACACAGCTTAGAGAGCATAGGGCATTTCCACTCATGGGTGTATAAATCGGGAAAACTAAAAATTAAGAAGACACAGGCACCCCAAACTTTACGGCTGCTCTGTTTCCAAGAACCTCCACTTCGGTACACCTTCAATATCCCAGGAAAGAGAAAAATGGATAAAGAAATGGTGGGACTTGGCACAATGGAATATCACTCAGCCATGAAATCAATGTCATATGGCTAGTTAGCAGCATAATGAGTGGATTTAGCGACGATGATTCTAAGTGAAATAAGTCACACAGAAAAAGACACTTATCCTAAGATATCGCTTATAGAGGGAATGTCAAAATCGCTACACTTGAACTGAATTACAAAACAGAACAGAGTCACACCTTTGGGAGACACACTATGGCTGCTGAACGGGAAAGGTGAGGTGAGGTGATGCATAAAACAAGGGTTTGAAATTAGCTCAGAGACCGCTCCATAAGCCAAATATGTAATAGACAAGGCCTACTCCCTGCTCAGTGAACTGGACTCAACACCCCCTAGTCACCGCACAAGAATATATCTGACTCGTAAGAATCTGAAAACCCATGTATCGATATCTCTCTGCAAGTGAATCAAGAGGGTGTAAAGCGGCATCAACACAGCAGGGAAAAGCAGCCAAGCCCGATTCTAAACATAAATTACTTTAAAAAACCCACAAAACAAAGACAGTGAAAGAGAGAGAAATTCTTACAAAATCCGTTCAGGGTCTCTGATGCAACCTGGATTGACCATAGCTAGACCCACAGCTGGATGAGACATAAGGCTGGACACTCTTGGGGCTGAGAGGATTGGTGAGGTTGGGTGAGCAAACGCAGATACTTTAAAGTAACACCGCGGGGTACCCACCCCATGGGTCTCAAATCTCCAGGTACAAGGGCATCTTCCTACATCAAAACATGCATGGGAAACCCAGAAGATGGTATGCCGTGAGATCGGGAAAGGTTTCTAAAACGCACCTCATTTCTCCTCTCCTTGTGCTCGGGTTCGCCATTCCAGCCGCTTGACTAACCATCTCCCTACTTGGAGAATCAGCACCTTTAACCTCCTGTTTCGTCCAGGTTGCAATTTGTCCTGAGGATGAACGGGAAGAAGGGGAACCAACGAGAGACTAGCCCTAGGTTTTGAGACAGGCACAGGTCACTCCATTTTCCCATCAGGAAGAAGAATGAACCACAGGCTCAGCCTGCCCCCCAGAACCAAAATAGGGCCTGAAGTAATCCTGCGCTTTTGCGGCCAGCTCCCAAAAAAGCGAGGAGACAAATGGAGCTCAGGGGCACTGCAATTCACAATCGTGCAGAGTTATAAATGAGAACTCTCGTCCACAAATATATTGAGGGAAGGCAACGAAGAGGATTTGAAAGCAAGGCAGATTTGCAGGAAACAGATTTCAGGAGGTAGATTCGACTCGCCTTTAAAGCACATGAAAAGCGGCAAAACGTTGACAATGATGCCCTTGGCCTAAAAGGGCGTATGCGTTTTTTCATGAATATATTCAGGAAAAAACGCATACGCCCTTTTTGGCCAACCAAGCAAGCCGAAAGGGCAAATCAGCGCTACAAAGAAGTCTCGCTTGCCCTCGGTCAAAAGGGCCATGCTGAAAAATGTGTAAAAACCAGAAAAGCAGGACAGGCCATGGAGACATGGGAGCCTTGCTACGCTGATGGGCGGGATGTAAATTGCCAACAGGCACTCTGGAGAAGTGTACGGTGTGTCCTGAAACAAGTAATAAACACAGCTTAGAGAGCATAGGGCATTTCCACTCATGGGCGTATAAATCGGGAAAACTAAAAATCAACAAGACACAGGCACCCCAACCTTTACGGCTGCTCTGTTTCCAAGAACCTCCACTTCGGTACATCTTCAATATCCCAGGAAAGAGAAAAATGGATAAACAAATGGTGGGACTTGGCACAATGGAATATCACTCAGCCATGTCATAAGGCTAGTTAGCAGCATGATGAGTGGATTTAGGTCCGATGATTCTAAGTGAAATAAGTCACACAGAAAAAGACACTTATCCTAAGATATCGCTTATAGAGGGAATGTCAAAATCGCTACACTTGAACTGAATTACAAAACAGAACAGAGTCACACCTTTGGAAGACACACTATGGCTGCTGAACGGGAAAGGTGAGGTGGGGTGATGCATGAAACAAGCATTTGAAATTAGCTCAGAGACTGCTCCATAAGCAAAATATGTAATAGACAAGGCCTACTCTCTGCGCAGTGAACTAGACTCAACACCCCCTAGTCACCGCACAGGAATATATCTGACTCGTAAGAATCTGAAAACCAATGTATCGATATCTCTCTGCAAGTGAATCAAGAGGGTGTAAAGCGGCATAAACACAGCAGGGAAAAGCAGCCAAGCCCCATTCTAAACAAAAATTACTTTAAAAACCCACAAAACAAAGACAGTGAAAGAGAGAGAAATTCTTACAAAATCCGTTCAGGGTCTCTGATGCAACCTGGATTGACCATATCTAGACCCACAGCTGGATGAGACATAAGGCTGAACACTCTTGGGGCTGAGAGGTTTGGTGAGGTTGGTTGAGCAAACGCAGATATTCTACAGTAACACCGCGGGATACAACCCCATGGGTCTCAAATCTCCAGGTACAAGGGCATCTTCCTACATCAAAACATGCATGGGAAACCCAGAAGATGGTATGCCGTGAGATTGGGAAAGGTTTCTAAAACGCACCTCATTTCTCCTCTCCTTGTGCTCGGGTTTGCCATTCCAGCCGCTTGACTAACCGTCTCCCTACTTGGAGAATCAGCACCTTTAACCTCCTGTTTCGTACAGGTTGCAATTTGTCCTGAGGATGAACGGGAAGACGGGCAACCAACGAGAGACTAGCCCTAGGTGTTGGGACAGGCACAGGTCACTCCATTTTCCCATCAGGAAGAAGAATGAACCACAGGCTCAGCCTGCCCCCCAGAACCAAAATAGGGCCTGAAGCAATCCTGCGCTTTTGCGGCCAGCTCCCAAAAAAGCGAGGAGACAAATGGAGCTCAGGGGCACTGCAATTCACAAACGTGCAGAGTTATAAATGAGAACTCTCGTCCACAAATATATTGAGGGAAGGCAACGAAGAGGATTTGAAAGCAAGGCAGATTTGCAGGAAACAGATTTCAGGAGGTAGATTCGACTCGCCTTTAAAGCACATGAAAAGCGGCAAAACGTTGACAATGATGCCCTTGGCCAAAAAGGGCGTATGCGTTTTTTCCTGAATATATTCAGGAAAAAACGCATACGCCCTTTTTGGCCAACCAAGCAAGCCGGAAGGGCAAATCAGCACTACAAAGAAGTCTCGCTTGCCCTCGGTCAAAAGGGCCATGCTGAACAAACTGTAAAAACCAGAAAAGCAGGACAGGCCATGGAGACATGGGAGCCTTGCTACGCTGATGGGCGGGATGTAAATTGCCAACAGGCACTTTGGAGAAGTGTACGGTGTGTCCTGAAACAAGTAATAAACACAGCTTAGAGAGCATAGGGCACTTCCACTCATGGACGTATAAATCGGGAAAACTAAAAATCAACAAGACACAGGCACCCCAAACTTTACGGCTGCTCTGTTTCCAAGAACCTCCACTTCGGTACACCTTCAATATCCCAGGAAAGAGAAAAATGGATAAAGAAATGGTGGTACTTGGCACAATGGAATATCACTCAGCCATGAAATCAATGTCATAAGGCTAGATAGCAGCATGATGAGTGGATTTAGCGACGATGATTCTAAGTGAAATAAGTCACACAGAAAAAGACACTTATCCTTAGATATCGCTTATAGAGGGAATGTCAAAATCGCTACACTTGAACTGAATTACAAAACAGAACAGAGTCACACCTTTAGAAGACACACTATGGCTGCTTAACAGAAAAGGTGAGGTGGGGTGATGCATAGAACAAGGGTTTGAAATTAGCTCATAGACCACTCCATAAGCCACATATGTACTAGACAAAGCCTACTCCCTGCTCAGTGAACTGGACTCAAAACCCCGTAGTCACCGCACAAGAATATATCTGACTCGTAAGAATCTGAAAACCCATGTATCGATATCTCTCTGCAAGTGAATCAAGAGGGTGTAAAGCGGCATAAACACAGCAGGGAAAAGCAGCCAAGACCCATTCTAAACATAAATTACTTAAAAGAACCCACAAAACAAAGACAGTGAAAGAGAGAGAAATTCTCACAAAATCCGTTCAGGGTCTCTGATGCAACCTGGATTGACCATATCTAGACCCACAGCTGGATGAGACATAAGGCTGGACACTCTTGGGGCTGAGAGGATTGGTGACGTTGGGTGAGCAAACGCAGATACTTTAAAGTAATACCGCGGGGTACCCACCCCATGGGTCTCAAATCTCCACTTACAAGGGCATCTTCCTACATCAAAACATGCATGGGAAACCCAGAAGATGGTATGCCGTGAGATCGGGAAAGGTTTCTAAAACGCACCTCATTTCTCCTCTCCTTGTGCTCGGGTTCGCCATTCCAGCCGCTTGACTAACCATCTCCCTACTTGGAGAATCAGCACCTTTAACCTCCTGTTTCGTCCAGGTTGCAATTTGTCCTGAGGATGAACGGGAAGACGGGGAACCAACGAGAGACGAGCCCTAGGTGTTGGGACAGGCACAGGTCACTCCATTTTCCCATCAGGAAGAAGAATGAACCACAGGCTCAGCCTGCCCCCCAGAACCAAAATAGGGCCTGAAGCAATCCTGCGCTTTTGCGGCCAGCTCCCAAAAAAGCGAGGAGACAAATGGAGCTCAGGGGCACTGCAATTCACAAACGTGCAGAGTTATAAATGAGAACTCTCGTCCACAAATATATTGAGGGAAGGCAACGAAGAGGATATGAAAGCAAGGCAGATTTGCAGGAAACAGATTTCAGGAGGTAGATTCGACTCGCCTTTAAAGCACATGAAAAGCGGCAAAACGTTGACAATGATGCCCTTGGCCAAAAAGGGCGTATGCGTTTTTTCCTGAATATATTCAGGAAAAAACGCATACGCCCTTTTTGGCCAACCAAGCAAGCCGGAAGGGCAAATCAGCGCTACAAAGAAGTCTCGCTTGCCCTCGGTTAAAAGGTCCATGCTGAAAAATGTGTAAAAACCAGAAAAGCAGGACAGGCCTTGGAGACATGGGAGCTTTGCTACGCTGATGGGCGGGATGTAAATTGCCAACAGGCACTCTGGAGAAGTGTACGGTGTGTCCTGAAACAAGTAATAAACACAGCTTAGAGAGCATAGGGCATTTCCACTCATGGGTGTATAAATCGGGAAAACTAAAAATTAAAAAGACACAGGCACCCCAAACTTTACGGCTGCTCTGTTTCCAAGAACCTCCACTTCGGTACAACTTCAATATCCCAGGAAAGAGAAAAATGGATAAAGAAATGGTGGGACTTGGCACAATGGAATATCACTCAGCCATGAAATCAATGTCATAAGGCTAGTTAGCAGCATGATGAGTGGTTTTAGCGACGATGATTCTAAGTGAAATAAGTCACACAGAAAAAGACACTTATCCTAAGATATCGCTTATAGAGGGAATGTCAAAATCGTTACACTTGAACTGAATTACAAAACAGAACAGAGGCACACCTTTGGGAGACACACTATGGCTGCTGTACGGGAAAGGTGAGGTGGGGTGATGCATAAAACAAGGGTTTGAAATTAGCTCAGAGACCGCTCCATAAACCAAATATGTAATAGACAAGGCCTACTCCCTGCTCAGTGAACTGGACTCAACACCCCCTAGTCACCGCACAAGAATATATCTGACTCGTAAGAATCTGAAAACCCATGTATCGATATCTCTCTGCAAGTGAATCAAGAGGGTGTAAAGCGGCATCAACACAGCAGGGAAAAGCAGCCAAGCCCGATTCTAAACATAAATTACTTTAAAAAACCCACAAAACAAAGACAGTGAAAGAGAGAGAAATTCTTACAAAATCCGTTCAGGGTCTCTGATGCAACCTGGATTGACCATAGCTAGACCCACAGCTGGATGAGACATAAGGCTGGACACTCTTGGGGCTGAGAGGATTGGTGAGGTTGGGTGAGCAAACGCAGATACTTTAAAGTAACACCGCGGGGTACCCACCCCATGGGTCTCAAATCTCCAGGTACAAGGGCATCTTCCTACATCAAAACATGCATGGGAAACCCAGAAGATGGTATGCCGTGAGATCGGGAAAGGTTTCTAAAACGCACCTCATTTCTCCTCTCCTTGTGCTCGGGTTCGCCATTCCAGCCGCTTGACTAACCATCTCCCTACTTGGAGAATCAGCACCTTTAACCTCCTGTTTCGTCCAGGTTGCAATTTGTCCTGAGGATGAACGGGAAGAAGGGGAACCAACGAGAGACTAGCCCTAGGTGTTGGGACAGGCACAGGTCACTCCATTTTCCCATCAGGAAGAAGAATGAACCACAGGCTCAGCCTGCCCCCCAGAACCAAAATAGGGCCTGAAGCAATCCTGCGCTTTTGCGGCCAGCTCCCAAAAATGCGAGGAGACAAATGGAGCTCAGGGGCACTGCAATTCACAAACGTGCAGAGTTATAAATGAGAACTCTCGTCCACAAATATATTGAGGAAAGGCAACGAAGAGCATTTGAAAGCAAGGCAGATTTGCAGGAAACAGATTTCAGGAGGTAGATTCGACTCGCCTTTAAAGCACATGAAAAGCGGCAAAACGTTGACAATGATGCCCTTGGCCTAAAAGGGCGTATGCGTTTTTTCATGAATATATTCAGGAAAAAACGCATACGCCCTTTTTGGCCAACCAAGCAAGCCGGAAGGGCAAATCAGCGCTACAAAGAAGTCTCGCTTGCCCTCGGTCAAAAGGGCCATGCTGAAAAATGTGTAAAAACCAGAAAAGCAGGACAGGCCATGGAGACATGGGAGCCTTGCTACACTGATGGGCGGGATGTAAATTGCCAACAGGCACTCTGGAGAAGTGTACGGTGTGTCCTGAAACAAGTAATAAACACAGCTTAGAGAGCATAGGGCATTTCCACTCATGGGCGTATAAATCGGGAAAACTAAAAATCAACAAGACACAGACACCCCAACCTTTACGGCTGCTCTGTTTCCAAGAACCTCCACTTCGGTACACCTTCAATATCCCAGGAAAGAGAAAAATGGATAAAGAAATGGTGGGACTTGGCACAATGGAATATCACTCAGCCATGAAATCAATGTCATAAGGCTAGTTAGCAGCATGATGAGTGGATTTAGGTCCGATGATTCTAAGTGAAATAAGTCACACAGAAAAAGACACTTATCCTAAGATATCGCTTATAGAGGAATGTCAAAATCGCTACACTTGAACTGAATTACAAAACAGAACAGAGTCACACCTTTGGGAGACACACTATGGCTGCTTAAGGGGAAAGGTGAGGTGGGGTGATGCATAAAACAAGGGTTTGAAATTAGCTCAGAGACCGCTCCATAAGCCAAATATGTAATAGACAAGGCCTACTCCCTGCTCAGTGAACTGGACTCAACACCCCCTAGTCACTGCACAAGAATATATCTGACTCGTAAGAATCTGAAAACCCATGTATCGATATCTCTCTGCAAGTGAATCAAGAGGGTGTAAAGCGGCATAAACACAGCAGGGAAAAGCAGCCAAGCCCCATTCTAAACATAAATTACTTTAAAAAACCCACAAAACAAAGACAGTGAAAGAGAGAGAAATTCTTACAAAATCCGTGCAGGGTCTCTGATGCAACCTGGATTGACCATAGCTAGACCCACAGCTGGATGAGACATAAGGCTGGACACTCTTGGGGCTGAGAGGATTGGTGAGGTTGGGTGAGCAAACGCAGATACTTTAAAGTAACACCGTGGGGTTCGCACCCCATGGGTCTCAAATCTCCAGGTACAAGGGCATCTTCCTACATCAAAACATGCATGGGAAACCCAGAAGATGGTATGCCGTGAGATCGGGAAAGGTTTCTAAAACGCACCTCATTTCTCCTCTCCTTGTGCTCGGGTTCGCCATTCCAGCCGCTTGACTAACCATCTCCCTACTTGGAGAATCAGCACCTTTAAACTCCTGTTTCGTCCAGGTTGCAATTTGTCCTGAGGATGAACGGGAAGAAGGGGAACCAACGAGAGACTAGCCCTAGGTGTTGGGACAGGCACAGGTCACTCCATTTTCCCATCAGGAAGAAGAATGAACCACAGGCTCAGCCTGCCCCCCAGAACCAAAATAGGGCCTGAAGCAATCCTGCGCTTTTGCGGCCAGCTCCCAAAAATGCGAGGGGACAAATGGAGTTCAGGGGCACTGCAATTCACAAACGTGCAGAGTTATAAATGAGAACTCTCGTCCACAAATATATTGAGGGAAGGCAACGAAGAGGATTTGAAAGCAAGGCAGATTTGCAGGAAACAGATTTCAGGAGGTAGATTCGACTTGCCTTTAAAGCACATGAAAAGCGGCAAAACGTTGACAATGATGCCCTTGGCCTAAAAGGGCGTATGCGTTTTTTCCTGAATATATTCAGTAAAAAACGCATACGCCCATTTTGGCCAACCAAGCAAGCCGAAAGGGCAAATCAGCGCTACAAAGAAGTCTCGCTTGCCCTCGGTCAAAAGGGCCATGCTGAACAATGTGTAAAAACCAGAAAAGCAGGACAGGCCATGGAGACATGGGAGCCTTGCTACGCTGATGGGCGGGATGTAAATTGCCAACAGGCACTCTGGAGAAGTGTACGGTGTGTCCTGAAACAAGTAATAAACACAGCTTAGAGAGCATAGTGCATTTCCACTCATGGGCGTATAAATCGGGAAAACTAAAAATCAACAAGACACAGGCACCCCAAACTTTACGGCTGCTCTGTTTCCAAGAACCTCCACATCGGTACACCTTCAATATCCCAGGAAAGAGAAAAATGGATAAAGTAATGGTGGGACTTGGCACAATGGAATATCACTCAGCCATGTCATAAGGCTAGTTAGCAGCATGATGAGTGGATTTAGGTCCGATGATTCTAAGTGAAATAAGTCACACAGAAAAAGACACTTATCCTAAGATATCGCTTATAGAGGAATGTCAAAATCGCTACACTTGAACTGAATTACAAAACAGAACAGAGTCACACCTTTGGGAGACACACTATGGCTGCTGAACGGGAAAGGTGAGGTGGGGTGATGCATAAAACAAGGGTTTGAAATTAGCTCAGAGACCGCTCCATAAGCCAAATATGTAATAGACAAGGCCTACTCCCTGCTCAGTGAACTGGACTCAACACCCCCTAGTCACCTCACAAGAATATATCTGACTCGTAAGAATCTGAAAACCTATGTATCGATATCTCTCTGCAAGTGAATCAAGAGGGTGTAAAGCGGCATCAACACAGCAGGGAAAAGCAGCCAAGCCCCATTCTAAACATAAATTACTTTAAAAAACCCACAAAACAAAGACAGTGAAAGAGAGAGAAATTCTTACAAAATCCGTGCAGGGTCTCTGATGCAACCTGGATTGACCATAGCTAGACCCACAGCTGGATGAGACATAAGGCTGGACACTCTTGGGGCTGAGAGGATTGGTGAGGTTGGGTGAGCAAACGCAGATACTTTAAAGTAACACCACGGGGTTCCCACCCCATGGGTCTCAAATCTCCAGGTACAAGGGCATCTTCCTACATCAAAACATTCATGGGAAACCCAGAGGATGGTATGCCGTGAGATCGGGAAAGGTTTCTAAAACGCACCTCATTTCTCCTCTCCTTGTGCTCGGGTTCGCCATTCCAGCCGCTTGACTAAACATCTCCCTACTTGGAGAATCAGCCCCTTTAACCTCCTGTTTCGTACAGGTTGCAATTTGTCCTGAGGATGAACGGGAAGACGGGGAACCAACGAGAGACTAGCCCTAGGTGTTGGGACAGGCACAGGTCACTCCATTTTCCCATCAGGAAGAAGAATGAACCACAGGCTCAGCCTGCCCCCCAGAACCAAAATAGGGCCTGAAGCAATCCTGCGCTTTTGCGGCCAGCTCCCAAAAAAGCGAGTAGACAAATGGAGCTCAGGGGCACTGCAATTCACAAACGTGCAGAGTTATAAATGAGAACTCTCATCCACAAATATATTGAGGGAAGGCAACGAAGAGGATTTGAATGCAAGGCAGATTTGCAGGAAACAGATTTCAGGAGGTAGATTCGACTCGCCTTTAAAGCACATGAAAAGCGGCAAAACGTTGACAATGATGCCCTTGGCCTATAAGGGCGTATGCGTTTTTTCCTGAATATATTCAGGAAAAAACGCATACGCCCATTTTGGACAACCAAGCAAGCCGGAAGGGAAAATCAGCGCTACAAAGAAGTCTCGCTTGCCCTCGGTCAAAAGGGCCATGCTGAAAAATGTGTAAAAACCAGAAAAGCAGGACAGGCCATGGAGACATGGGAGCCTTGCTACGCTGATGGGCGGGATGTAAATTGCCAACAGGCACTCTGGAGAAGTGTACGGTGTGTCCTGAAACAAGTAATAAACACAGCTTAGAGAGCATAGGGCATTTCCACTCATGGGCGTATAAATCGGGAAAACTAAAAATCAACAAGACACAGGCACCCCAAACTTTACGGCTGCTCTGTTTCCAAGAACCTCCACTTCGGTACACCTTCAATATCCCAGGAAAGAGAAAAATGGATAAAGAAATGGTGGGACTTGGCACAATGGAATATCACTCAGCCATGAAATCAATGTCATAAGGCTAGTTAGCAGCATGATGAGTGGATTTAGGTCCGATGATTCTAAGTGAAATAAGTCACACAGAAAAAGACACTTATCCTAAGGTATCGCTTATAGAGGGAACGTCAAAATCGCTACACTTGAACTGAATTACAAAACAGAACAGAGTCACACCTTTGGGAGACACACTATGGCTGCTGAACGGGAAAGGTGAGGTGGGGTGATGCATAAAACAAGGGTTTGAAATTAGCTCAGAGACCGCTCCATAAGCCAAATATGTAATAGACAAGGCCTACTCCCTGCTCAGTGAACTGGACTCAACACCCCCTAGTCACCGCACAAGAATATATCTGACTCGTAAGAATCTGAAAACCTATGTATCGATATCTCTCTGCAAGTGAATCAAGAGGGTGTAAAGCGGCATCAACACAGCAGGGAAAAGCAGCCAAGCCCCATTCTAAACATAAATTACTTTAAAAAACCCACAAAACAAAGACAGTGAAAGAGAGAGAAATTCTTACAAAATCCGTGCAGGGTCTCTGATGCAACCTGGATTGACCATAGCTAGACCCACAGCTGGATGAGACATAAGGCTGGACACTCTTGGGGCTGAGAGGATTGGTGAGGTTGGGTGAGCAAACGCAGATACTTTAAAGTAACACCGCGGGGTTCCCACCCCATGGGTCTCAAATCTCCAGGTACAAGGGCATCTTCCTACATCAAAACATGCATGGGAAACCCAGAGGATGGTATGCCGTGAGATCGGGAAAGGTTTCTAAAACGCACCTCATTTCTCCTCTCCTTGTGCTCGGGTTCGCCATTCCAGCCGCTTGACTAAATATCTCCCTACTTGGAGAATCAGCCCCTTTAACCTCCTGTTTCGTACAGGTTGCAATTTGTCCTGAGGATGAACGGGAAGACGGGGAACCAACGAGAGACTAGCCCTAGGTGTTGGGACAGGCACAGGTCACTCCATTTTCCCATCAGGAAGAAGAATGAACCACAGGCTCAGCCTGCCCCCCAGAACCAAAATAGGGCCTGAAGCAATCCTGCGCTTTTGCGGCCAGCTCCCAAAAAAGCGAGTAGACAAATGGAGCTCAGGGGCACTGCAATTCACAAACCTGCAGAGTTATAAATGAGAACTCTCGTCCACAAATATATTGAGGGAAGGCAACGAAGAGGATTTGAAAGCAAGGCAGATTTGCAGGAAACAGATTTCAGGAGGTAGATTCGACTCGCCTTTAAAGCACATGAAAAGCGGCAAAACGTTGACAATGATGCCCTTGGCCTAAAAGGGCGTATGCGTTTTTTCCTGAATATATTCAGGAAAAAACGCATACGCCCATTTTGGACAACCAAGCAAGCCGGAAGGGCAAATCAGCGCTACAAAGAAGTCTCGCTTGCCCTCGGTCAAAAGGGCCATGCTGAAAAATGTGTAAAAACCATAAAAGCAGGACAGGCCATGGAGACATGGGAGCCTTGCTACGCTGATAGGCGGGATGTAAATTGCCAACAGGCACTCTGGAGAAGTGTACGGTGTGTCCTGAAACAAGTAATAAACACAGCTTAGAGAGCATAGGGCATTTCCACTCATGGGCATATAAATCGGGAAAACTAAAAATCAACAAGACACAGGCACCCCAAACTTTACGGCTGCTCTGTTTCCAAGAACCTCCACTTCGGTACACCTTCAATATCCCAGGAAAGAGAAAAATGGATAAAGAAATGGTGGGACTTGGCACAATGGAAAATCACTCAGCCATGAAATCAATGTCATAAGGCTAGTTAGCAGCATGATGAGTGGATTTAGGTCCGATGATTCTAAGTGAAATAAGTCACACAGAAAAAGACACTTATGCTAAGATATCGCTTATAGAGGAATGTCAAAATCGCTACACTTGAACTGAATTACAAAACAGAACAGAGTCACACCTTTGGGAGACACACTATGGCTGCTTAAGGGGAAAGGTGAGGTGGGGTGATGCATAAAACAAGGGTTTGAAATTAGCTCAGAGACCGCTCCATAAGCCAAATATGTAATAGACAAGGCTTACTCCCTGCTCAGTGAACTGGACTCAACACCCCCTAGTCACCGCACAAGAATATATCTGACTCGTAAGAATCTGAAAACCCATGTATCGATATCTCTCTGCAAGTGAATCAAGAGGGTGTAAAGCGGCATAAACACAGCAGGGAAAAGCAGCCAAGCCCCATTCTAAACATAAATTACTTTAAAAAACCCACAAAACAAAGACAGTGAAAGAGAGAGGAATTCTTACAAAATCCGTTCAGGGTCTCTGATGCAACCTGGATTGACCACAGCTAGACCCACAGCTGGATGAGACATAAGGCTGGACACTCTTGGGGCTGAGAGGATTGGTGAGGTTGGGTGAGCAAACGCAGATACTTTAAAGTAACACCGCGGGGTACCCACCCCATCGGTCTCAAATCTCCAGGTACAAGGGCATCTTCCTACATCAAAACATGCATGGGAAACCCAGAAGATGGTATGCCGTGAGATCGGGAAAGGTTTCTAAAACGCACCTCATTTCTCCTCTCCTTGTGCTCGGGTTCGCCATTCCAGCCGCTTGACTAACCATCTCCCTACTTGGAGAATCAGCACCTTTAACCTCCTGTTTCGTCCAGGTTGCAATTTGTCCTGAGGATGAACGGGAAGAAGGGGAACCAACGAGAGACTAGCCCTAGGTTTTGGGACAGGCACAGGTCACTCCATTTTCCCATCAGGAAGAAGAATGAACCACAGGCTCAGCCTGCCCCCCAGAACCAAAATAGGGCCTGAAGCAATCCTGCGCTTTTGCGGCCAGCTCCCAAAAATGCGAGGGGACAAATGGAGTTCAGGGGCACTGCAATTCACAAACGTGCAGAGTTATAAATGAGAACTCTCGTCCACAAATATATTGAGGGAAGGCAACGAAGAGGATTTGAAAACAAGGCAGATTTGCAGGAAACAGATTTCAGTAGGTAGATTCGACTTGCCTTTAAAGCACATGAAAAGCGTCAAAACGTTGACAATGATGCCCTTGGCCAAAAAGGGCGTATGCGATTTTTCCTGAATATATTCAGTAAAAAACGCATATGCCCATTTTGGCCAACCAAGCAAGCCGAAAGGGCAAATCAGCGCTACAAAGAAGTCTCGCTTGCCCTCGGTCAAAAGGGCCATGCTGAACAATGTGTAAAAACCAGAAAAGCAGGACAGGCCATGGAGACATGGGAGCCTTGCTACGCTGATGGGCGGGATGTAAATTGCCAACAGGCACTCTGGAGAAGTGTACGGTGTGTCCTGAAACAAGTAATAAACACAGCTTAGAGAGCATAGTGCATTTCCACTCATGGGCGTATAAATCGGGAAAACTAAAAATCAACAAGACACAGGCACCTCAAACTTTACGGCTGCTCTGTTTCCAAGAACCTCCACATCGGTACACCTTCAATATCCCAGGAAAGAGAAAAATGGATAAAGAAATGGTGGGACTTGGCACAATGGAATATCACTCAGCCATGAAATCAAGGTCATAAGGCTAGTTAGCAGCATGATTAGTGGATTTAGCGACGATGATTCTAAGTGAAATAAGTCACACAGAAAAAGACACTTATCCTAAGATATCGCTTATAGAGGAATGTCAAAATCGCTACACTTGAACTGAATTACAAAACAGAACAGAGTCACACCTTTGGGAGACACACTATGGCTGCTTAAGGGGAAAGGTGAGGTGGGGTGATGCATAAAACAAGGGTTTGAAATTAGCTCAGAGACCGCTCCATAAGCCAAATATGTAATAGACAAGGCCTACTCCCTGCTCAGTGAACTGGACTCAACACCCCCTAGTCACCGCACAAGAATATATCTGACTCGTAAGAATCTGAAAACCCATGTATCGATATCTCTCTGCAAGTGAATCAAGAGGGTGTAAAGCGGCATAAACACAGCAGGGAAAAGCAGCCAAGCCCCATTCTAAACATAAATTACTTTAAAAAACCCACAAAACAAAGACAGTGAAAGAGAGAGAAATTCTTACAAAATCCGTTCAGGGTCTCTGATGCAACCTGGATTGACCATAGCTAGACCCACAGCTGGATGAGACATAAGGCTGGACACTCTTGGGGCTGAGAGGATTGGTGAGGTTGGGTGAGCAAACGCAGATACTTTAAAGTAACACCGCGGGGTACCCACCCCATGGGTCTCAAATCTCCAGGTACAAGGGCATCTTCCTATATCAAAACATGCATGGGAAACCCAGAAGATGGTATGCCGTGAGATCGGGAAAGGTTTCTAAAACGCACGTCATTTCTCCTCTCCTTGTGCTCGGGTTCGCCATTCCAGCCGCTTGACTAACCATCTCCCTACTTGGAGAATCAGCACCTTTAACCTCCTGTTTCGTCCAGGTTGCAATTTGTCCTGAGGATGAACGGGAAGAAGGGGAACCAACGAGAGACTAGCCCTAGGTGTTGGGACAGGCACAGGTCACTCCATTTTCCCATCAGGAAGAAGAATGAACCACAGGCTCAGCCTGCCCCCCAGAACCAAAATAGGGCCTGAAGCAATCCTGCGCTTTTGCGGCCAGCTCCCAAAAATGCGAGGGGACAAATGGAGTTCAGGGGCACTGCAATTCACAAACGTGCAGAGTTATAAATGAGAACTCTCGTCCACAAATATATTGAGGGAAGGCATCGAAGAGGATTTGAAAGCAAGGCAGATTTGCAGGAAACAGATTTCAGTAGGTAGATTCGACTTGCCTTTAAAGCACATGAAAAGCGGCAAAACGTTGACAATGATGCCCTTGGCCTAAAAGGGCGTATGCGTTTTTTCCTGAATATATTCAGTAAAAAACGCATACGCCCATTTTGGCCAACCAAGCAAGCCGAAAGGGCAAATCAGCGCTACAAAGAAGTCTCGCTTGCCCTCGGTCAAAAGGGCCATGCTGAACAATGTGTAAAAACCAGAAAAGCAGGACAGGCCATGGAGACATGGGAGCCTTGCTACGCTGATGGGCGGGATGTAAATTGCCAACAGGCACTCTGGAGAAGTGTACGGTGTATCCTGAAACAAGTAATAAACACAGCTTAGAGAGCATAGTGCATTTCCACTCATGGGCGTATAAATCGGGAAAACTAAAAATCAACAAGACACAGGCACTCCAAACTTTACGGCTGCTCTGTTTCCAAGAACCTCCACATCGGTACACCTTCAATATCCCAGGAAAGAGAAAAATGGATAAAGAAATGGTGGGACTTGGCACAATGGAATATCACTCAGCCATGTCATAAGGCTAGTTAGCAGCATGATGAGTGGATTTAGGTCCGATGATTCTAAGTGAAATAAGTCACACAGAAAAAGACACTTATCCTAAGATATCGCTTATAGAGGAATGTCAAAATCGCTACACTTGAACTGAATTACAAAACAGAACAGAGTCACACCTTTGGGAGACACACTATGGCTGCTGAACGGGAAAGGTGAGGTGGGGTGATGCATAAAACAAGGGTTTGAAATTAGCTCAGAGACCGCTCCATAAGCCAAATATGTAATAGACAAGGCCTACTCCCTGCTCAGTGAACTGGACTCAACACCCCCTAGTCACCGCACAAGAATATATCTGACTCGTAAGAATCTGAAAACCTATGTATCGATATCTCTCTGCAAGTGAATCAAGAGGGTGTAAAGCGGCATCAACACAGCAGGGAAAAGCAGCCAAGCCCCATTCTAAACATAAATTACTTTAAAAAACCCACAAAACAAAGACAGTGAAAGAGAGAGAAATTCTTACAAAATCCGTGCAGGGTCTCTGATGCAACCTGGATTGACCATAGCTAGACCCACAGCTGGATGAGACATAAGGCTGGACACTCTTGGGGCTGAGAGGATTGGTGAGGTTGGGTGAGCAAACGCAGATACTTTAAAGTAACACCGCGGGGTTCCCACCCCATGGGTCTCAAATCTCCATGTACAAGGGCATCTTCCTACATCAAAACATGCATGGGAAACCCAGAGGATGGTATGCCGTGAGATCGGGAAAGGTTTCTAAAACGCACCTCATTTCTCCTCTCCTTGTCCTCGGGTTCGCCATTCCAGCCGCTTGACTAAACATCTCCCTACTTGGAGAATCAGCCCCTTTAACCTCCTGTTTCGTACAGGTTGCAATTTGTCCTGAGGATGAACGGGAAGACGGGGAACCAACGAGAGACTAGCCCTAGGTGTTGGGACAGGCACAGGTCACTTCATTTTCCCATCAGGAAGAAGAATGAACCACAGGCTCAGCCTGCCCCCCAGAACCAAAATAGGGCCTGAAGCAATCCTGCGCTTTTGCGGCCACCTCCCAAAAAAGCGAGTAGACAAATGGAGCTCAGGGGCACTGCAATTCACAAACGTGCAGAGTTATAAATGAGAACTCTCGTCCACAAATATATTGAGGGAAGGCAACGAAGAGGATTTGAAAGCAAGGCAGATTTGCAGGAAACAGATTTCAGGAGGTAGATTCGACTCGCCTTTAAAGCACATGAAAAGCGGCAAAACGTTGACAATGATGCCCTTGGCCTATAAGGGCGTATGCGTTTTTTCCTGAATATATTCAGGAAAAAACGCATACGCCCATTTTGGACAACCAAGCAAGCCGGAAGGGCAAATCAGCGCTACAAAGAAGTCTCGCTTGCCCTCGGTCAAAAGGGCCATGCTGAAAAATGTGTAAAAACCAGAAAAGCAGGACAGGCCATGGAGACATGGGAGCCTTGCTACGCTGATGGGCGGGATGTAAATTGCCAACAGGCACTCTGGAGAAGTGTACGGTGTGTCCTGAAACAAGTAATAAACACAGCTTAGAGAGCATAGGGCATTTCCACTCATGGGCGTATAAATCGGGAAAACTAAAAATCAACAAGACACAGGCACCCCAAACTTTACGGCTGCTCTGTTTCCAAGAACCTCCACTTCGGTACACCTTCAATATCCCAGGAAAGAGAAAAATGGATAAAGAAATGGTGGGACTTGGCACAATGGAATATCACTCAGCCATGAAATCAATGTCATAAGGCTAGTTAGCAGCATGATGAGTGGATTTAGGTCCGATGATTCTAAGTGAAATAAGTCACACAGAAAAAGACACTTATGCTAAGGTATCGCTTATAGAGGGAACGTCAAAATCGCTACACTTGAACTGAATTACAAAACAGAACAGAGTCACACCTTTGGGAGACACACTATGGCTGCTGAACGGGAAAGGTGAGGTGGGGTGATGCATAAAACAAGGGTTTGAAATTAGCTCAGAGACCGCTCCATAAGCCAAATATGTAATAGACAAGGCCTACTCCCTGCTCAGTGAACTGGACTCAACACCCCCTAGTCACCGCACAAGAATATATCTGACTCGTAAGAATCTGAAAACCTATGTATCGATATCTCTCTGCAAGTGAATCAAGAGGGTGTAAAGCGGCATCAACACAGCAGGGAAAAGCAGCCAAGCCCCATTCTAAACATAAATTACTTTAAAAAACCCACAAAACAAAGACAGTGAAAGAGAGAGAAATTCTTACAAAATCCGTGCAGGGTCTCTGATGCAACCTGGATTGACCATAGCTAGACCCACAGCTGGATGAGACATAAGGCTGGACACTCTTGGGGCTGAGAGGATTGGTGAGGTTGGGTGAGCAAACGCAGATACTTTAAAGTAACACCGTGGGGTTCCCACCCCATGGGTCTCAAATCTCCAGGTACAAGGGCATCTTCCTACATCAAAACATGCATGGGAAACCCAGAGGATGGTATGCCGTGAGATCGGGAAAGGTTTCTAAAACGCACCTCATTTCTCCTCTCCTTGTGCTCGGGTTCGCCATTCCAGCCGCTTGACTAAACATCTCCCTACTTGGAGAATCAGCCCCTTTAACCTCCTGTTTCGTACAGGTTGCAATTTGTCCTGAGGATGAACGGGAAGAAGGGGAACCAACGAGAGACTAGCCCTAGGTGTTGGGACAGGCACAGGTCACTCCATTTTCCCATCAGGAAGAAGAATGAACCACAGGCTCAGCCTGCCCCCCAGAACCAAAATAGGGCCTGAAGCAATCCTGCGCTTTTGCGGCCAGCTCCCAAAAAAGCGAGTAGACAAATGGAGCTCAGGGGCACTGCAATTCACAAACGTGCAGAGTTATAAATGAGAACTCTCGTCCACAAATATATTGAGGGAAGGCAACGAAGAGGATTTGAAAGCAAGGCAGATTTGCAGGAAACAGATTTCAGGAGGTAGATTCGACTCGCCTTTAAAGCACATGAAAAGCGGCAAAACGTTGACAATGATGCCCTTGGCCTAAAAGGGCGTATGCGTTTTTTCCTGAATATATTCAGGAAAAAACGCATACGCCCATTTTGGACAACCAAGCAAGCCGGAAGGGCAAATCAGCGCTACAAAGAAGTCTCGCTTGCCCTCGGTCAAAAGGGCCATGCTGAAAAATGTGTAAAAACCAGAAAAGCAGGACAGGCCATGGAGACATGGGAGCCTTGCTACGCTGATGGGCGGGATGTAAATTGCCAACAGGCACTCTGGAGAAGTGTACGGTGTGTCCTGAAACAAGTAATAAACACAGCTTAGAAAGCATAGGGCATTTCCACTCATGGGCATATAAATCGGGAAAACTAAAAATCAACAAGAAACAGGCACCCCAAACTTTACGGCTGCTCTGTTTCCAAGAACCTCCACTTCGGTACACCTTCAATATCCCAGGAAAGAGAAAAATGGATAAAGAAATGGTGGGACTTGGCACAATGGAATATCACTCAGCCATGAAATCAATGTCATAAGGCTAGTTAGCAGCATGATGAGTGGATTTAGGTCCGATGATTCTAAGTGAAATAAGTCACACAGAAAAAGACACTTATCCTAAGATATCGCTTATAGAGGAATGTCAAAATCGCTACACTTGAACTGAATTACAAAATAGAACAGAGTCACACCTTTGGGAGACACACTATGGCTGCTTAAGGGGAAAGGTGAGGTGGGGTGATGCATAAAACAAGGGTTTGAAATTAGCTCAAAGACCGCTCCATAAGCCAAATATGTAATAGACAAGGCCTACTCCCTGCTCAGTGAACTGGACTCAACACCCCCTAGTCACCGCACAAGAATATATCTGACTCGTAAGAATCTGAAAACCCATGTATCGATATCTCTCTGCAAGTGAATCAAGAGGGTGTAAAGCGGCATAAACACAGCAGGGAAAAGCAGCCAAGCCCCATTCTAAACATAAATTACTTTAAAAAACCCACAAAACAAAGACAGTGAAAGAGAGAGAAATTCTTACAAAATCCGTTCAGGGTCTCTGATGCAACCTGGATTGACCATAGCTAGACCCACAGCTGGATGAGACATAAGGCTGGACACTCTTGGGGCTGAGAGGATTGGTGAGGTTGGGTGAGCAAATGCAGATACTTTAAAGTAACACCGCGGGGTACCCACCCCATGGGTCTCAAATCTCCAGGTACAAGGGCATCTTCCTACATCAAAACATGCATGGGAAACCCAGAAGATGGTATGCCGTGAGATCGGGAAAGGTTTCTAAAACGCACCTCATTTCTGCTCTCCTTGTGCTCGGGTTCGCCATTCCAGCCGCTTGACTAACCATCTCCCTACTTGGAGAATCAGCACCTTTAACCTCCTGTTTCGTAAAGGTTGCAATTTGTCCTGAGGATGAACGGGAAGAAGGGGAACCAACGAGAGACTAGCCCTAGGTGTTGGGACAGGCACAGGTCACTCCATTTTCCCATCAGGAAGAAGAATGAACCACAGGCTCAGCCTGCCCCCCAGAACCAAAATAGGGCCTGAAGCAATCCTGCGCTTTTGCGGCCAGCTCCCAAAAATGCGAGGGGACAAATGGAGTTCAGGGGCACTGCAATTCACAAACGTGCAGAGTTATAAATGAGAACTCTCGTCCACAAATATATTGAGGGAAGGCAACGAAGAGGATTTGAAAGCAAGGCAGATTTGCAGGAAACAGATTTCAGGAGGTAGATTCGACTTGCCTTTAAAGCACATGAAAAGCGGCAAAACGTTGACAATGATGCCCTTGGCCTAAAGGGGCGTATGCGTTTTTTCCTGAATATATTCAGTAAAAAACGCATACGCCCATTTTGGCCAACCAAGCAAGCCGAAAGGGCAAATCAGCGCTACAAAGAAGTCTCGCTTGCCCTCGGTCAAAAGGGCCATGCTGAACAATGTGTAAAAACCAGAAAAGCAGGACAGGCCATGGAGACATGGGAGCCTTGCTACGCTGATGGGCGGGATGTAAATTGCCAACAGGCACTCTGGAGAAGTGTACGGTGTGTCCTGAAACAAGTAATAAACACAGCTTAGAGAGCATAGTGCATTTCCACTCATGGGCGTATAAATCGGGAAAACTAAAAATCAACAAGACACAGGCACCCCAAACTTTACGGCTGCTCTGTTTCCAAGAACCTCCACATCGGTACACCTTCAATATCCCAGGAAAGAGAAAAATGGATAAAGAAATGGTGGGACTTGGCACAATGGAATATCACTCAGCCATGAAATCAAGGTCATAAGGCTAGTTAGCAGCATGATGAGTGGATTTAGCGACGATGATTCTAAGTGAAATAAGTCACACAGAAAAAGACACTTATCCTAAGATATCGCTTATAGAGGGAATGTCAAAATCGCTACACTTGAACTGAATTACAAACAGAACAGAGTCACACCTTTGGGAGACACACTATGGCTGCTGAAGGGGAAAGGTGAGGTGGGGTGATGCATAAAACAAGGGTTTGAAATTAGCTCAAAGACCGCTCCATAAGCCAAATATGTAATAGACAAGGCCTACTCCCTGCTCAGTGAACTGGACTCAACACCCCCTAGTCACCGCACAAGAATATATCTGACTCGTAAGAATCTGAAAACCCATGTATCGATATCTCTCTGCAAGTGAATCAAGAGGGTGTAAAGCGGCATAAACACAGCAGGGAAAAGCAGCCAAGCCCCATTCTAAACATAAATTACTTTAAAAAACCCACAAAACAAAGACAGTGAAAGAGAGAGAAATTCTTACAAAATCCGTTCAGGGTCTCTGATGCAACCTGGATTGACCATAGCTAGACCCACAGCTGGATGAGACATAAGGCTGGACACTCTTGGGGCTGAGAGGATTGGTGAGGTTGGGTGAGCAAATGCAGATACTTTAAAGTAACACCGCGGGGTACCCACCCCATGGGTCTCAAATCTCCAGGTACAAGGGCATCTTCCTACATCAAAACATGCATGGGAAACCCAGAAGATGGTATGCCGTGAGATCGGGAAAGGTTTCTAAAACGCACCTCATTTCTGCTCTCCTTGTGCTCGGGTTCGCCATTCCAGCCGCTTGACTAACCATCTCCCTACTTGCAGAATCAGCACCTTTAACCTCCTGTTTCGTAAAGGTTGCAATTTGTCCTGAGGATGAACGGGAAGAAGGGGAACCAACGAGAGACTAGCCCTAGGTGTTGGGACAGGCACAGGTCACTCCATTTTCCCATCAGGAAGAAGAATGAACCACAGGCTCATCCTGCCCCCCAGAACCAAAATAGGGCCTGAAGCAATCCTGCGCTTTTGCGGCCAGCTCCCAAAAAAGCGAGGAGACAAATGGAGCTCAGGGGCACTGCAATTCACAAACGTGCAGAGTTATAAATGAGAACTCTCGTCCACAAATATATTGAGGAAAGGCAACGAAGAGGATTTGAGAGCAAGGCAGATTTGCAGGAAACAGATTTCAGGAGGTAGATTCGACTCGCCTTTAAAGCACATGAAAAGCGGCAAAACGTTGACAATGATGCCCTTGGCCTAAAAGGGCGTATGCGTTTTTTTCTGAATATATTCAGAAAAAAACGCATACGCCCATTTTGGACAACCAAGCAAGCCAGAAGGGCAAATCAGCGCTACAAAGAAGTCTCGCTTGCCCTCGGTCAAAAGGGCCATGCTGAAAAATGTGTAAAAACCAGAAAAGCAGGACAGGCCATGGAGACATGGGAGCCTTGCTACGCTGATGGGCGGGATGTAAATTGCCAACAGGCACTCTGGAGAAGTGTACGGTGTGTCCTGAAACAAGTAATAAACACAGCTTAGAGAGCATAGGGCATTTCCACTCATGGGCGTATAAATCGGGAAAACTAAAAATCAACAAGACACAGGCACCCCAAACTTTACGGCTGCTCTGTTTCCAAGAACCTCCACTTCGGTGCACCTTCAATATCCCAGGAAAGAGAAAAATGGATAAAGAAATGGTGGGACTTGGCACAATGGAATATCACTCAGCCATGAAATCAATGTCATAAGGCTAGTTAGCAGCATGATGAGTGGATTTAGGTCCGATGATTCTAAGTGAAATAAGTCACACAGAAAAAGACACTCATCCTAAGATATCGCTTATAGAGGGAACGTCAAAATCGCTACACTTGAACTGAATTACAAAACAGAACAGAGTCACACCTTTTGGAGACACACTATGGCTGCTGAACGGGAAAGGTGAGGTGGGGTGATGCATAAAACAAGGGTTTGAAATTAGCTCAGAGACCGCTCCATAAGCCAAATATGTAATAGACAAGGCCTACTCCCTGCTCAGTGAACTGGACTCAACACCCCCTAGTCACCGCACAAGAATATATCTGACACTTAAGAATCTGAAAACCTATATATCGATATCTCTCTGCAAGTGAATCAAGTGGGTGTAAAGCGGCATAAACACAGCATAGAAAAGCAGCCAAGCCCCATTCTAAACATAAATTACTTTAAAAAACCCACAAAACAAAGACAGTGAAAGAGAGAGAAATTCTTACAAAATCCGTTCAGGGTCTCTGATGCAACCTGGATTGACCATAGCTAGACCCACAGCTGGATGAGACATAAGGCTGGACACTCTTGGGGCTGAGAGGATTGGTGAGGTTGGGTGAGCAAACGCAGATACTTTAAAGTAACACCGCGGGGTACCCACCCCATGGGTCTCAAATCTCCAGGTACAAGGGCATCTTCCTACATCAAAACATGCATGGGAAACCCAGAAGATGGTATGCCGTGAGATCGGGAAAGGTTTCTAAAACGCACGTCATTTCTCCTCTCCTTGTGCTCGGGTTCGCCATTCCAGCCGCTTGACTAACCATCTCCCTACTTGGAGAATCAGCACCTTTAACCTCCTGTTTCGTCCAGGTTGCAATTTGTCCTGAGGATGAACGGGAAGAAGGGGAACCAACGAGAGACTAGCCCTAGGTGTTGGGACAGGCACAGGTCACTCCATTTTCCCATCAGGAAGAAGAATGAACCACAGGCTCAGCCTGCCCCCCAGAACCAAAATAGGGCCTGAAGCAATCCTGCGCTTTTGCGGCCAGCTCCCAAAAATGCGAGGGGACAAATGGAGTTCAGGGGCACTGCAATTCACAAACGTGCAGAGTTATAAATGAGAACTCTCGTCCACAAATATATTGAGGGAAGGCAACGAAGAGGATTTGAAAGCAAGGCAGATTTGCAGGAAACAGATTTCAGTAGGTAGATTCGACTTGCCTTTAAAGCACATGAAAAGCGGCAAAACGTTGACAATGATGCCCTTGGCCTAAAAGGGCGTATGCGTTTTTTCCTGAATATATTCAGTAAAAAACGCATACGCCCATTTTGGCCAACCAAGCAAGCCGAAAGGGCAAATCAGCGCTACAAAGAAGTCTCGCTTGCCCTCGGTCAAAAGGGCCATGCTGAACAATGTGTAAAAACCAGAAAAGCAGGACAGGCCATGGAGACATGGGAGCCTTGCTACGCTGATGGGCGGGATGTAAATTGCCAACAGGCACTCTGGAGAAGTGTACGGTGTGTCCTGAAACAAGTAATAAACACAGCTTAGAGAGCATAGTGCATTTCCACTCATGGGCGTATAAATCGGGAAAACTAAAAATCAACAAGACACAGGCACCCCAAACTTTACGGCTGCTCTGTTTCCAAGAACCTCCACATCGGTACACCTTCAATATCCCAGGAAAGAGAAAAATGGATAAAGAAATGGTGGGACTTGGCACAATGGAATATCACTCAGCCATGAAATCAAGGTCATAAGGCTAGTTAGCAGCATGATGAGTGGATTTAGCGACGATGATTCTAAGTGAAATAAGTCACACAGAAAAAGACACTTATCCTAAGATATCGCTTATAGAGGGAATGTCAAAATCGCTACACTTGAACTGAATTACAAACAGAACAGAGTCACACCTTTGGGAGACACACTATGGCTGCTGAAGGGGAAAGGTGAGGTGGGGTGATGCATAAAACAAGGGTTTGAAATTAGCTCAAAGACCGCTCCATAAGCCAAATATGTAATAGACAAGGCCTACTCCCTGCTCAGTGAACTGGACTCAACACCCCCTAGTCACCGCACAAGAATATATCTGACTCGTAAGAATCTGAAAACCCATGTATCGATATCTCTCTGCAAGTGAATCAAGAGGGTGTAAAGCGGCATAAACACAGCAGGGAAAAGCAGCCAAGCCCCATTCTAAACATAAATTACTTTAAAAAACCCACAAAACAAAGACAGTGAAAGAGAGAGAAATTCTTACAAAATCCGTTCAGGGTCTCTGATGCAACCTGGATTGACCATAGCTAGACCCACAGCTGGATGAGACATAAGGCTGGACACTCTTGGGGCTGAGAGGATTGGTGAGGTTGGGTGAGCAAATGCAGATACTTTAAAGTAACACCGCGGGGTACCCACCCCATGGGTCTCAAATCTCCAGGTACAAGGGCATCTTCCTACATCAAAACATGCATGGGAAACCCAGAAGATGGTATGCCGTGAGATCGGGAAAGGTTTCTAAAACGCACCTCATTTCTGCTCTCCTTGTGCTCGGGTTCGCCATTCCAGCCGCTTGACTAACCATCTCCCTACTTGCAGAATCAGCACCTTTAACCTCCTGTTTCGTAAAGGTTGCAATTTGTCCTGAGGATGAACGGGAAGAAGGGGAACCAACGAGAGACTAGCCCTAGGTGTTGGGACAGGCACAGGTCACTCCATTTTCCCATCAGGAAGAAGAATGAACCACAGGCTCATCCTGCCCCCCAGAACCAAAATAGGGCCTGAAGCAATCCTGCGCTTTTGCGGCCAGCTCCCAAAAAAGCGAGTAGACAAATGGAGCTCAGGGGCACTGCAATTCACAAACGTGCAGAGTTATAAATGAGAACTCTCGTCCACAAATATATTGAGGGAAGGCAACGAAGAGGATTTGAGAGCAAGGCAGATTTGCAGGAAACAGATTTCAGGAGGTAGATTCGACTCGCCTTTAAAGCACATGAAAAGCGGCAAAACGTTGACAATGATGCCCTTGGCCTAAAAGGGCGTATGCGTTTTTTCCTGAATATATTCAGGAAAAAACGCATATGCCCATTTTGGCCAACCAAGCAAGCCGGAGGGGCAAATCAGCGCTACAAAGAAGTCTCGCTTGCCCTCGGTCAAAAGGGCCATGCTGAAAAATGTGTAAAAACCAGAAAAGCAGGACAGGCCATGGAGACATGGGAGCCTTGCTACGCTGATGGGCGGGATGTAAATTGCCAACAGGCACTCTGGAGAAGTGTACGGTGTGTCCTGAAACAAGTAATAAACACAGCTTAGAGAGCATAGGGCATTTCCACTCATGGGCGTATAAATCGGGAAAACTAAAAATCAACAAGACACAGGCACCCCAAACTTTACGGCTGCTCTGTTTCCAAGAACCTCCACTTCGGTGCACCTTCAATATCCCAGGAAAGAGAAAAATGGATAAAGAAATGGTGGGACTTGGCACAATGGAATATCACTCAGCCATGAAATCAATGTCATAAGGCTAGTTAGCAGCATGATGAGTGGATTTAGGTCCGATGATTCTAAGTGAAATAAGTCACACAGAAAAAGACACTTATCCTAAGATATCGCTTATAGAGGGAACGTCAAAATCGCTACACTTGAACTGAATTACAAAACAGAACAGAGTCACACCTTTGGGAGACACACTATGGCTGCTGAACGGGAAAGGTGAGGTGGGGTGATGCATAAAACAAGGGTTTGAAATTAGCTCAGAGACCACTCCATAAGCCAAATATGTAATAGACAAGGCCTACTCCCTGCTCAGTGAACTGGACTCAACACCCCCTAGTCACCGCACAAGAATATATCTGACTCGTAAGAATCTGAAAACCCATGTATCGATATCTCTCTGCAAGTGAATCAAGAGGGTGTAAAGCGGCCTAAACACAGCAGGGAAAAGCAGCCAAGCCCCATTCTAAACATAAATTACTTTAAAAAACCCACAAAACAAAGACAGTGAAAGAGAGAGAAATTCTTACAAAATCCGTTCAGGGTCTCTGATGCAACCTGGATTGACCATAGCTAGACCCACAGCTGGATGAGACATAAGGCTGGACACTCTTGGGGCTGAGAGGATTGGTGAGGTTGGGTGAGCAAACGCAGATACTTTAAAGTAACACCGCGGGGTACCCACCCCATGGGTCTCAAATCTCCAGGTACAAGGGCATCTTCCTACATCAAAACATGCATGGGAAACCCAGAAGATGGTATCCCATGAGATTGGGAAAGGTTTCTAAAACGAACCTCATTTCTCCTCTCCTTGTGCTCGGGTTCACCATTCCAGCTGCTTGACTAACCATCTCCCTATTTGGAGAATCAGCACCTTTAACCTCCTGATTGTACAGGTTGCAATTTGTCCTGAGGATGAACGGGAAGACGAGGAACCAACGAGAGACGAGCCCTAGGTGTTGGGACAGGCATAGGTCACTCCATTTTCCCATCAGGAAGAAGAATGAACCACAGGCTCAGCCTGCCCCCCAGAACCAAAATAGGGCCTGAAGCAATCCTGCGCTTTTGCGGCCAGCTCCCAAAAAAGCGAGGAGACAAATGGAGCTCAGGGGCACTGCAATTCACAAACGTGCAGAATTATAAATGATAACTCTCGTCCACAAATATATTGAGGGAAGGCAAGGAAGAGGATTTGAAAGCAAGGCAGATTTGCAGGAAACAGATTTCAGGAGGTAGATTCGACTCGCCTTTAAAGCACATGAAAAGCGGCAAAACTTTGACAATGATGCCCTTGGCCAAAAAGGGCGTATGCGTTTTTACCTGAATATATTCAGGAAAAAAAGCATACGCCCTTTTTGGCCAACCAGGCAAGCCGGAAGGGCAAATCAGCGCTACAAAGAAGTCTCGCTTGCCCTCAGTGAAAAGCGCCATGCTGAACAAAGTGTAAAAACCAGAAAAGCAGGACAGGCCATGGAGACATGGGAGCCTTGCTATGCTGATGGGCGGGATGTAAATTGCCAACAGGCACTCTGGAGAAGAGTACGGTGTGTCCTGAAACAAGTAATAAACACAACGTAGAGAGCATAGGGCACTTCCACTCATGGGCGTATAAATTGTGAAAACTAAAAATCAACAAGACACAGGCACCCTAAAGTTTACGGCTGCTCTCTTGCCAAGAACCTCCGCTTCGGTACACCTTCAATATCCCAGGAAAGAGAAAAATGGATAAAGAAATGGTGATACTTGGCACAATGGAATATCACTCAGCCATGGAATCAATGTCATAAGGCTAGTTAGCAGCATGATGAGTGGATTTAGGTACAATGATTCTAAGAGAAATAAGTCACACAGAAAAAGACACTTATCCTAAGATATCGCTTATAGAGGGAATGTCAAAATCGCTACACTTGAACTGAATTACAAAACAGAACAGAGTCACACCTTTAGAAGACACACTATGGGTGCTTAACGGGAAAGGTGAGGTGGGGTGATGCATAAAACAAGGGTTTGAAATTAGCTCAGAGACCGCTCCATTAGCCAAATATGTAATAGACAAGGCCTACTCCCTGCTCAGTGAACTGGACTCAACACACCCTAGTCACCACACAAGAATATATCTGACTAGTAAGAATCTGAAAACCTATGTATCGATATCTCTCTGCAAGCGAATCAAGAGGGTGTAAAGCGGCATCAACACAGCAGGGAAAAGCAGCCAAGCCCGATTCTAAACATAAATTACTTTAAAAAACCCACAAAACAAAGACAGTGAAAGAGAGAGAAATTCTTAGAAAATCCGTTCAGGGTCTATGATGCAACCTGGATTGACCATATCTAGACCCACAGCTGGATGAGACATAAGGCTGGACACTCTTGGGGCTGAGAGGATTGGTGAGGTTGGGTGAGCAAACGCAGATACTTTAAAGTAACACTGCGGGGAACACACCCCATGGGTCTCAAATCTCCAGGTACAAGGGCATCTTCCTACATCAAAACATGCATGGGAAACCCAGAAGATGGTATGCCATGAGATCGGGAAAGGTTTCTAAAACGCACCTCATTTCTCCTCTCCTTGTGCTCGGGTTCGCCATTCCAGCCGCTTGACTAACCATCTGCCTACTTGGAGAATCAGCACCTTTAACCTCCTGATTGTACAGGTTGCAATTTGTCCTGAGGATGAACGGGAAGACGCGGAACCAACGAGAGACGAGCCCTAGGTGTTGGGACAGGCATAGGTCACTCCATTTTCCCATCAGGAAGAGAAATGAACCACAGTCTCAGCCTGCCCCCCAGAACCAAAATAGGGCCTGAAGCAATCCTGCGCATTTGCGGACAGCTCCAAAAAAAGGGAGGAGACAAATGGAGCTCAGGGACACTGCAATTCACAAACGTGCAGAGTTATAAATGAGAACTCTCGTCCACAAATATATTGAGGGAAGGCAACGAAGAGGATTTGAAAGCAAGGCAGATTTGCAGGAAACAGATTTCAGGAGGTAGATTCGACTCGCCTTTAAAGCACATGAAAAGCGGCAAAACGTTGACAATGATGCCCTTGGCCAAAAAGGGCGTATGCGTTTTTTCCTGAATATATTCAGGAAAAAACGCATACGCCCTTTTTGGCCAACCAAGCAAGCCGGAAGGGCAAATCAGCGCTACAAAGAAGTCTCGCTTGCCCTCGGTCAAAAGGGCCATGCTGTACAAACTGTAAAAACCAGAAAAGCAGGACAGGCCATGGAGACATGGGAGCCTTGCTACGCTGATAGGCGGGATATAAATTGCCAACAGGCACTCTGGAGAAGAGTACGGTGTGTCCTGAAACAAGTAATAAACACAGCGTTGAGAGCATAGGGCAATTCCACTCATGGGCGTATAAATTGGGAAAACTAAAAATCAACAAGACACAGGCACCCCAAAGTTTACGGCTGCTCTGTTGCCAAGAACTTCCGCTTCGGTACACCTTCAATATCCCAGGAAAGAGAAAAATGGATAAAGAAATGGTGGTACTTGGCACAATGGAATATCACTCAGCCATGAAATCAATGTCATAAGGCTAGTTAGCGGCATGATGAGTGGATTTAGGTACGATTATTCTAAGTGAAATAAGTCACACAGAAAAAGGCACTTATCCTAAGATATCGCTTATAGAGGGAATGTCAAAATCGCTACACTTGAACTGAATTACAAAACAGAACAGAGGCACACCTTTAGAAGACACACTATGGCTGCTTAACCGGAAAGGTTAGGTGGGGTGATGCATAAAACAAGGGTTTGAAATTAGCTCAGACACCGCTCCATAAGCCAAATATGTAATAGACAAGGCCTACTCCCTGCTCAGTGAACTGGACTCAACACCCCCTAGTCACCGCACAAGAATATATCTGACTAGTATGAATCTGAAAACCTGTGTATTGATATCTCTCTGCAAGTGAATCAAGAGGGTGTAAAGCGGCATAAACACAGCAGGGAAAAGCAGCCAAACCCCATTCTAAACATACATTACTTTAAAAAAGCCACAAAGCAAAGACAGTGAAAGAGAGAGAAATTCTTACAAAATCCGTTCAGGGTCTCTGATGCAACCTGGATTGACCATAGCTAGACCCACAGCTGGATGAGACATAAGGCTGGACACTCTTGGGGCTGAGAGGATTGGTGAGGTTGGGTGAGCAAATGCAGATACTTTAAAGTAATACCGCGGGGTACCCACCCCATGGGTCTCAAATCTCCAGGTACAAGGGCATCTTCCTACATCAAAACATGCATGGGAAACCCAGAAGATGGTATGCCGTGAGATCGGGAAAGGTTTCTAAAACGCACCTCATTTCTCCTCTCCTTGTGCTCGGGTTCGCCATTCCAGCCGCTTGACTAACCATCTCCCTACTTGGAGAATCAGCACCTTTAACCTCCTGTTTCGTCCTCCTGTTTGCAATTTGTCCTGGGGATGAACGGTAAGATGGGGAACCCACGAGAGACTAGCCCTAGGTGTTGGGACAGGCACAGGTCACTCCATTTTCCCATCAGGAAGAAGAATGAACCACAGGCTCAGCCTGCCGCCCAGAACCAAAATAGTGCCTGAAGCAATCCTGTGCTTTTGCGGCCAGCTCCCAAAAAGCGAGGAGACAAATGGAGCTCAGGGGCACTGCAATTCACAAACGTGCAGAGTTATAAATGAGAACTCTCGTCCACAAATATATTGAGGGAAGGCAACGAAGAGGATTTGAAAGCAAGGCAGATTTGCAGGAAACAGATTTCAGGAGGTAGATTCGACTCGCCTTTAAAGCACATGAAAAGCGGCAAAACGTTGACAATGATGCCCTTGGCCAAAAAGGGCGTATGCGTTTTTTCCTGAATATATTCAGGAAAAAACGCATACGCCCTTTTTGGCCAACCAAGCAAGCCGGAAGGGCAAATCAGCGCTACAAAGAAGTCTCGCTTGCCCTCGGTCAAAAGGGCCATGCTGAACAATCTGTAAAAACCAGAAAAGCAGGACAGGCCACGGAGACATGGGAGCCTTGCTACGCTGATGGGCGGGATGTAAATTGCCAACAGGCACTCTGGAGAAGAGTACGGTGTGTCCTGAAACAAGTAATAAACACAGCGTAGAGAGCATAGGGCACTTCCACTCATGGGCGTATAAATTGGGAAAACTAAAAATCAACAAGACATAGGCACCCCAAACTTTACGGCTGCTCTATTGCCAAAAACCTCCGCTTCGGTACACCTTCAATATCCCAGGAAAGAGAAAAATGGATAAAGAAATGGTGGTACTTGGCACAATGGAATATCACTCAGCCATGAAATCAATGTCATAAGGCTAGTTAGCAGCATGATGAGTGGATTTAGGTACGATGATTCTAAGTGAAATAAGTCACACAGAAAAAGACACTTATCCTAAGATATCGCTTATAGAGGGAATGTCAAAATCGCTACACTTGAACTGAATTACAAAACAGAACAGAGTCACACCTTTGGAAGACACACTATGGCTGCTGAACGGGAAAGGTGAGGTGGGGTGATGCATAAAACAAGGGTTTGAAATTAGCTCAGAGACCGCTCCATAAGCCAAATATGTAATAGACAAGGCCTACTCCCTGCTCAGTGAACTGGACTCAACACACCCTAGTCACCACACAAGAATATATCTGACTAGTAAGATTCTGAAAACCTATGTATCGATATCTCTCTGCAAGTGAATCAAGAGGGTGTAAAGCGGCATCAACACAGCAGGGAAAAGCAGCCAAGCCCCATTCTAAACGTAAATTACTTTAAAAAACCCACAAAACAAAGACAGTGAAAGAGAGAGAAATTCTTACAAAATCCGTTCAGGGTCTATGATGCAACCTGGATTGACCATAGCTAGACCCACAGCTGGATGAGACATAAGGCTGGACACTCTTGGGGCTGAGAGGATTGGTGAGGTTGGGTGAGCAAATGCAGATACTTTAAAGTAACACTGCGGGGAACACACCCCATGGGTCTCAAATCTCCAGGTACAAGGTTATCTTCCTACATCAAAACATGCATGGGAAACCCAGAAGATGGTATGCCATGAGATCGGGAAAGGTTTCTAAAACGAACCTCATTTCTCCCCTCCTTGTGCTCGGGTTCGCCATTCCAGCCGCTTGACTAACAATCTGCCTACTTGGAGAATCAGCACCTTTAACCTACTGATTGTACAGGTTGCAATTTGTCCTCAGGATGAACGGGAAGACGTGGAACCAACGAGAGACGAGCCCTAGGTGTTGGGACAGGCATAGGTCACTCCATTTTCCCATCAGGAAGAAAAATGAACCACAGGCTCAGCCTGCCCCCCAGAACCAAAATAGGGCCTGAAACAATCCTGCGCTTTTGCGGCCAGCTCCCAAAAAAGCGAGGAGACAAATGGATCTCAGGGGCACTGCAATTCACAAACGTGCAGAGTTATAAATGAGAACACTCGTCCACAAATATATTGAGGGAAGGCAACGAAGAGGATTTGAAAGCAAGGCAGATTTGCAGGAAACAGATTTCAGGAGGTAGATTCGACTCGCCTTTAAAGCACATGAAAAGCGGCAAAATGTTGACAATGATGCCCTTGGCCAAAAAGGGCGTATGCGTTTTTTCCTGAATATATTCAGGAAAAAACGCATACGCCCTTTTTGGCCAACCAAGCAAACCGGAAGGGCAAATCAGCACTACAAAGAAGTCTCGCTTGCCCTCCGTCAAAAGGGCCATGCTGAACAAACTGTAAAAACCAGAAAAGCAGGACAGGCCATGGAGACATGGGAGCCTTGCTACGCTGATGGGCGGGATATAAATTGCCAACAGGCACTCTGGAGAAGAGTACGGTGTGTCCTGAAACAAGTAATAAACACAGCGTTGAGAGCATAGGGCACTTCCACTCATGGGCGTATTAATTGGGAAAACTAAAAATCAACAAGACACAGGCACCCTAAAGTTTACGGCTGCTCTGTTTCCAAGAACCTCCACTTCGGTACACCTTCAATATCCCAGGAAAGAGAAAAATGGATAAAGAAATGGTGGGACTTGGCACAATGGAATATCACTCAGCCATGAAATCAATGTCATAAGGCCAGTTAGCAGCATGATGAGTGGATTTAGGTACGATGATTCTAAGTGAAATAAGTCACACAGAAAAAGACACTTATCCTAAGATATCGCTTATAGAGGGAATGTCAAAATCGCTACTCCTGAACCGAATTACAAAACAGAACACAGTCAGACCTTAGAAGACACACTATGGCTGCTTAACGGGAAAGGTGAGGTGGGGTGATGCATAAAACAAGGGAATGAAATTAGCTCAGACACCACTCCATAAGCCAAATATGTAAGAGACAAGGCCTACTCCCTGCTCAGTGAACTGGACTCAACACCCCCTAGTCACTGCACAAGAATATATCTGACTAGTATGAATCTGAAAACCTATGTATTGATATCTCTCTGCAAGTGAATCAAGAGGGTGTAAAGCGGCATAAACACAGCAGGGAAAAGCAGCCAAACCCCATTCTAAACATACATTACTTCAAAAAACCCACAAAGCAAACACAGTGAAAGAGAGAGAAATTCTTACAAAATCCGTTCAGGGTCTCTGATGCAACCTGGATTGACCATATCTAGACCCACAGCTGGATGAGACATAAGGCTGGACACTCTTGGGGCTGAGAGGATTGGTGAGGTTGGGTGAGCAAACACAGATATTCTACAGTAACACCGCGGGGTACAACCCAATGGGTCTCAAATCTCCAGGTACAAGGACATCTTCCTACATCAAAACATGCATGGGAAACCCAGAAGATGGTATCCCATGAGATTGGGAAAGGTTTCTAAAACGAACCTCATTTCTCCTCTCCTTGTGCTCGGGTTCACCATTCCAGCTGCTTGACTAACCATCTCCCTATTTGGAGAATCAGCACCTTTAACCTCCTGATTGTACAGGTTGCAATTTGTCCTGAGGATGAACGGGAAGACGAGGAACCAACGAGAGACGAGCCCTAGGTGTTGGGACAGGCATAGGTCACTCCATTTTCCCATCAGGAAGAAGAATGAACCACAGGCTCAGCCTGCCCCCCAGAACCAAAATAGGGCCTGAAGCAATCCTGCGCTTTTGCGGCCAGCTCCCAAAAAAGCGAGGAGACAAATGGAGCTCAGGGGCACTGCAATTCACAAACGTGCAGAATTATAAATGATAACTCTCGTCCACAAATATATTGAGGGAAGGCAAGGAAGAGGATTTGAAAGCAAGGCAGATTTGCAGGAAACAGATTTCAGGAGGTAGATTCGACTCGCCTTTAAAGCACATGAAAAGCGACAAAACTTTGACAATGATGCCCTTGGCCAAAAAGGGCGTATGCGTTTTTACCTGAATATATTCAGGAAAAAAAGCATACGCCCTTTTTGGCCAACCAGGCAAGCCGGAAGGGCAAATCAGCGCTACAAAGAAGTCTCGCTTGCCCTCAGTGAAAAGCGCCATGCTGAACAAAGTGTAAAAACCAGAAAAGCAGGACAGGCCATGGAGACATGGGAGCCTTGCTATGCTGATGGGCGGGATGTAAATTGCCAACAGGCACTCTGGAGAAGAGTACGGTGTGTCCTGAAACAAGTAATAAACACAACGTAGAGAGCATAGGGCACTTCCACTCATGGGCGTATAAATTGTGAAAACTAAAAATCAACAAGACACAGGCACCCTAAAGTTTACGGCTGCTCTCTTGCCAAGAACCTCCGCTTCGGTACACCTTCAATATCCCAGGAAAGAGAAAAATGGATAAAGAAATGGTGATACTTGGCACAATGGAATATCACTCAGCCATGAAATCAATGTCATAAGGCTAGTTAGCAGCATGATGAGTGGATTTAGGTACAATGATTCTAAGAGAAATAAGTCACACAGAAAAAGACACTTATCCTAAGATATCGCTTATAGAGGGAATGTCAAAATCGCTACACTTGAACTGAATTACAAAACAGAACAGAGTCACACCTTTAGAAGACACACTATGGGTGCTTAACGGGAAAGGTGAGGTGGGGTGATGCATAAAACAAGGGTTTGAAATTAGCTCAGAGACCGCTCCATTAGCCAAATATGTAATAGACAAGGCCTACTCCCTGCTCAGTGAACTGGACTCAACACACCCTAGTCACCACACAAGAATATATCTGACTAGTAAGAATCTGAAAACCTATGTATCGATATCTCTCTGCAAGCGAATCAAGAGGGTGTAAAGCGGCATCAACACAGCAGGGAAAAGCAGCCAAGCCCGATTCTAAACATAAATTACTTTAAAAAACCCACAAAACAAAGACAGTGAAAGAGAGAGAAATTCTTAGAAAATCCGTTCAGGGTCTATGATGCAACCTGGATTGACCATATCTAGACCCACAGCTGGATGAGACATAAGGCTGGACACTCTTGGGGCTGAGAGGATTGGTGAGGTTGGGTGAGCAAACGCAGATACTTTAAAGTAACACTGCGGGGAACACACGCCATGGGTCTCAAATCTCCAGGTACAAGGGCATCTTCCTACATCAAAACATGCATGGGAAACCCAGAAGATGGTATGCCATGAGATCGGGAAAGGTTTCTAAAACGCACCTCATTTCTCCTCTCCTTGTGCTCGGGTTCGCCATTCCAGCCGCTTGACTAACCATCTGCCTACTTGGAGAATCAGCACCTTTAACCTCCTGATTGTACAGGTTGCAATTTGTCCTGAGGATGAACGGGAAGACGCGGAACCAACGAGAGACGAGCCCTAGGTGTTGGGACAGGCATAGGTCACTCCATTTTCCCATCAGGAAGAGAAATGAACCACAGTCTCAGCCTGCCCCCCAGAACCAAAATAGGGCCTGAAGCAATCCTGCGCATTTGCGGACAGCTCCAAAAAAAGGGAGGAGACAAATGGAGCTCAGGGACACTGCAATTCACAAACGTGCAGAGTTATAAATGAGAACTCTCGTCCACAAATATATTGAGGGAAGGCAACGAAGAGGATTTGAAAGCAAGGCAGATTTGCAGGAAACAGATTTCAGGAGGTAGATTCGACTCGCCTTTAAAGCACATGAAAAGCGGCAAAACGTTGACAATGATGCCCTTGGCCAAAAAGGGCGTATGCGTTTTTTCCTGAATATATTCAGGAAAAAACGCATACGCCCTTTTTGGCCAACCAAGCAAGCCGGAAGGGCAAATCAGCGCTAAAAAGAAGTCTCGCTTGCCCTCGGTCAAAAGGGCCATGCTGTACAAACTGTAAAAACCAGAAAAGCAGGACAGGCCATGGAGACATGGGAGCCTTGCTACGCTGATAGGCGGGATATAAATTGCCAACAGGCACTCTGGAGAAGAGTACGGTGTGTCCTGAAACAAGTAATAAACACAGCGTTGAGAGCATAGGGCACTTCCACTCATGGGCGTATAAATTGGGAAAACTAAAAATCAACAAGACACAGGCACCCCAAAGTTTACGGCTGCTCTGTTGCCAAGAACTTCCGCTTCGGTACACCTTCAATATCCCAGGAAAGAGAAAAATGGATAAAGAAATGGTGGTACTTGGCACAATGGAATATCACTCAGCCATGAAATCAATGTCATAAGGCTAGTTAGCGGCATGATGAGTGGATTTAGGTACGATTATTCTAAGTGAAATAAGTCACACAGAAAAAGGCACTTATCCTAAGATATCGCTTATAGAGGGAATGTCAAAATCGCTACACTTGAACTGAATTACAAAACAGAACAGAGGCACACCTTTAGAAGACACACTATGGCTGCTTAACCGGAAAGGTTAGGTGGGGTGATGCATAAAACAAGGGTTTGAAATTAGCTCAGACACCGCTCCATAAGCCAAATATGTAATAGACAAGGCCTACTCCCTGCTCAGTGAACTGGACTCAACACCCCCTAGTCACCGCACAAGAATATATCTGACTAGTATGAATCTGAAAACCTGTGTATTGATATCTCTCTGCAAGTGAATCAAGAGGGTGTAAAGCGGCATAAACACAGCAGGGAAAAGCAGCCAAACCCCATTCTAAACATACATTACTTTAAAAAAGCCACAAAGCAAAGACAGTGAAAGAGAGAGAAATTCTTACAAAATCCGTTCAGGGTCTCTGATGCAACCTGGATTGACCATAGCTAGACCCACAGCTGGATGAGACATAAGGCTGGACACTCTTGGGGCTGAGAGGATTGGTGAGGTTGGGTGAGCAAATGCAGATACTTTAAAGTAATACCGCGGGGTACCCACCCCATGGGTCTCAAATCTCCAGGTACAAGGGCATCTTCCTACATCAAAACATGCATGGGAAACCCAGAAGATGGTATGCCGTGAGATCGGGAAAGGTTTCTAAAACGCACCTCATTTCTCCTCTCCTTGTGCTCGGGTTCGCCATTCCAGCCACTTGACTAACCATCTCCCTACTTGGAGAATCAGCACCTTTAACCTCCTGTTTCGTCCTCCTGTTTGCAATTTGTCCTGGGGATGAACGGTAAGATGGGGAACCCACGAGAGACTAGCCCTAGGTGTTGGGACAGGCACAGGTCACTCCATTTTCCCATCAGGAAGAAGAATGAACCACAGGCTCAGCCTGCCGCCCAGAACCAAAATAGTGCCTGAAGCAATCCTGTGCTTTTGCGGCCAGCTCCCAAAAAGCGAGGAGACAAATGGAGCTCAGGGGCACTGCAATTCACAAACGTGCAGAGTTATAAATGAGAACTCTCGTCCACAAATATATTGAGGGAAGGCAACGAAGAGGATTTGAAAGCAAGGCAGATTTGCAGGAAACAGATTTCAGGAGGTAGATTCGACTCGCCTTTAAAGCACATGAAAAGCGGCAAAACGTTGACAATGATGCCCTTGGCCAAAAAGGGCGTATGCGTTTTTTCCTGAATATATTCAGGAAAAAACGCATACGCCCTTTTTGGCCAACCAAGCAAGCCGGAAGGGCAAATCAGCGCTACAAAGAAGTCTCGCTTGCCCTCGGTCAAAAGGGCCATGCTGAACAATCTGTAAAAACCAGAAAAGCAGGACAGGCCACGGAGACATGGGAGCCTTGCTACGCTGATGGGCGGGATGTAAATTGCCAACAGGCACTCTGGAGAAGAGTACAGTGTGTCCTGAAACAAGTAATAAACACAGCGTAGAGAGCATAGGGCACTTCCACTCATGGGCGTATAAATTGGGAAAACTAAAAATCAACAAGACATAGGCACCCCAAACTTTACGGCTGCTCTGTTGCCAAAAACCTCCGCTTCGGTACACCTTCAATATCCCAGGAAAGAGAAAAATGGATAAAGAAATGGTGGTACTTGGCACAATGGAATATCACTCAGCCATGAAATCAATGTCATAAGGCTAGTTAGCAGCATGATGAGTGGATTTAGGTACGATGATTCTAAGTGAAATAAGTCACACAGAAAAAGACACTTATCCTAAGATATCGCTTATAGAGGGAATGTCAAAATCGCTACACTTGAACTGAATTACAAAACAGAACAGAGTCACACCTTTGGAAGACACACTATGGCTGCTGAACGGGAAAGGTGAGGTGGGGTGATGCATAAAACAAGGGTTTGAAATTAGCTCAGAGACCGCTCCATAAGCCAAATATGTAATAGACAAGGCCTACTCCCTGCTCAGTGAACTGGACTCAACACACCCTAGTCACCACACAAGAATATATCTGACTAGTAAGATTCTGAAAACCTATGTATCGATATCTCTCTGCAAGTGAATCAAGAGGGTGTAAAGCGGCATCAACACAGCAGGGAAAAGCAGCCAAGCCCCATTCTAAACGTAAATTACTTTAAAAAACCCACAAAACAAAGACAGTGAAAGAGAGAGAAATTCTTACAAAATCCGTTCAGGGTCTATGATGCAACCTAGATTGACCATATCTAGACCCACAGCTGGATGAGACATAAGGCTGGACACTCTTGGGGCTGAGAGGATTGGTGAGGTTGGGTGAGCAAATGCAGATACTTTAAAGTAACACTGCGGGGAACACACCCCATGGGTCTCAAATCTCCAGGTACAAGGTTATCTTCCTACATCAAAACATGCATGGGAAACCCAGAAGATGGTATGCCATGAGATCGGGAAAGGTTTCTAAAACGCACCTCATTTCTCCCCTCCTTGTGCTCGGGTTCGCCATTCCAGCCGCTTGACTAACAATCTGCCTACTTGGAGAATCAGCACCTTTAACCTACTGATTGTACAGGTTGCAATTTGTCCTCAGGATGAACGGGAAGACGTGGAACCAACGAGAGACGAGCCCTAGGTGTTGGGACAGGCATAGGTCACTCCATTTTCCCATCAGGAAGAAAAATGAACCACAGGCTCAGCCTGCCCCCCAGAACCAAAATAGGGCCTGAAACAATCCTGCGCTTTTGCGGCCAGCTCCCAAAAAAGCGAGGAGACAAATGGATCTCAGGGGCACTGCAATTCACAAACGTGCAGAGTTATAAATGAGAACACTCGTCCACAAATATATTGAGGGAAGGCAACGAAGAGGATTTGAAAGCAAGGCAGATTTGCAGGAAACAGATTTCAGGAGGTAGATTCGACTCGCCTTTAAAGCACATGAAAAGCGGCAAAATGTTGACAATGATGCCCTTGGCCAAAAAGGGCGTATGCGTTTTTTCCTGAATATATTCAGGAAAAAACGCATACGCCCTTTTTGGCCAACCAAGCAAGCCGGAAGGGCAAATCAGCACTACAAAGAAGTCTCGCTTGCCCTCGGTCAAAAGGGCCATGCTGAACAAACTGTAAAAACCAGAAAAGCAGGACAGGCCATGGAGACATGGGAGCCTTGCTACGCTGATGGGCGGGATATAAATTGCCAACAGGCACTCTGGAGAAGAGTACGGTGTGTCCTGAAACAAGTAATAAACACAGCGTTGAGAGCATAGGGCACTTCCACTCATGGGCGTATTAATTGGGAAAACTAAAAATCAACAAGACACAGGCACCCTAAAGTTTACGGCTGCTCTGTTTCCAAGAACCTCCACTTCGGTACACCTTCAATATCCCAGGAAAGAGAAAAATGGATAAAGAAATGGTGGGACTTGGCACAATGGAATATCACTCAGCCATGAAATCAATGTCATAAGGCCAGTTAGCAGCATGATGAGTGGATTTAGGTACGATGATTCTAAGTGAAATAAGTCACACAGAAAAAGACACTTATCCTAAGATATCGCTTATAGAGGGAATGTCAAAATCGCTACACTTGAACTGAATTACAAAACAGAACAGAGTCACACCTTTAGAAGACACACTATGGCTGCTTAACGGGAAAGGTGAGGCGGGGTGATGCATAAAACATGGGTTTGAAATTAGCTCAAAGACCGCTCCATAAGCCAAATATGTAATAGACAAGGCCTACTCCCTGCTCAGTGAACTGGACTCAACACACCCTAGTCACCACACAAGAATATATCTGACTAGTAAGAATCTGAAAACCTATGTATCGATATCTCTCTGCAAGTGAATCAAGAGGGTGTAAAGCGGAATCAACACAGCAGGGAAAAGCAGCCAAGCCCGATTCTAAACATAAATTACTTTAAAAAACCCACAAAACAAAGACAGTGAAAGAGAGAGAAATTCTTACAAAATCCGTTCAGTGTCTATGATGCAAACTGTATTGACCATATCTAGACCCACAGCTGGATGAGACATAAGGCTGGACACTCTTGGGACTGAGAGGATTGGTGAGGTTGGGTGAGCAAACGCAGATATTTTAAAGTAACACTGCGGGGAACACACCCCATGGGTCTCAAATCTCCAGGTACAAGGGCATCTTCCTACATCAAAACATGTATGGGAAACCCAGAAGATGGTATGCCATGAGATCGGGAAAGGTTTCTAAAACGCACCTCATTTCTCCTCTCCTTGTGCTCGGGTTCGCCATTCCAGCCGCTTGACTAACCATCTCCCTACTTGGAGAATCAGCACCTTTAACCTCCTGATTGTACAGGTTGCAATTTGTCCTGAGGATGAACGGGAAGAAGGGGAACCAACGAGAGACGAGCCCTAGGTGTTGGGACAGGCATAGGTCACTCCATTTTCCCATCAGGAAGAAGAATGAACCACAGGCTCAGCCTGCCCCCCAGAACCAAAATAGGGCCTGAAGCAATCCTGCGCTTTTGCGGCCAGCTCCCAAAAAAGCGAGGAGACAAATGGAGCTCAGGGGCACTGCAATTCACAAACGTGCAGAGTTATAAATGAGAACTCTCGTCCACAAATATATTGAGGGAAGGCAACGAAGAGGATTTGAAAGCAAGGCAGATTTGCAGGAAACAGATTTCAGGAGGTAGATTCGATTCGCCTTTAAAGCACATGAAAAGCGGCAAAATGTTGACAATGATGCCCTTGGCCAAAAAGGGCGTATGCGTTTTTTCCTGAATATATTCAGGAAAAAACGCATACGCCCTTTTTGGCCAACCAAGCAAGCCGGAAGGGCAAATCAGCGCTACAAAGAAGTCTCGCTTGCCCTTGGTCAAAAGGGCCATGCTGAACAAACTGTAAAAACCAGAAAAGCAGGACAGGCCACGGAGACATGGGAGCCTTGCTACGCTGATGAGCGGGATATAAATTGCCAACAGGCACTCTGGAGAAGAGTACGGTGTGTCCTGGAACAAGTAATAAACACAGCGTTGAGAGCATAGGGCACTTCCACTCATGGGCGTTTAAATTGGGAAAACTAAAAATCAACAAGACACAGGCACCCCAAACTTTACGGCTGCTCTGTTGCCAAGAACCTCCGCTTCGGTACACCTTCAATATCCCAGGAAAGAGAAAAATGGATAAAGAAATGGTGGTACTTGGCACAATGGAATATCACTCAGCCATGAAATCAATGTCATAAGGCTAGTTAGCGGCATGATGAGTGGATTTAGGTACGATGATTCTAAGTGAAATAAGTCACACAGAAAAAGGCACTTATCCTAAGATATCGCTTATAGAGGGAATGTCAAAATCGCTACACTTGAACTGAATTACAAAACAGAACAGAGGCACACCTTTAGAAGACACACTATGGCTGCTTAACCGGAAAGGTGAGGTGGGGTGATGCATAAAACAAGGGTTTGAAATTAGCTCAGACACCGCTCCATAAGCCAAATATGTACTAGACAAGGCCTACTCCCTGCTCAGTGATCTGGACTCAACACACCCTAGTCACCACACAAGAATATATCTGACTAGTAAGAATCTGAAAACCTATGTATCGATATCTCTCTGCAAGTGTATCAAGAGGGTGTAAAGCGGCATCAACACAGCAGGGAAAAGCAGCCAAGCCGGATTATAAACATAAATTACTTTAAAAAACGCACAAAACAAAGACAGTGAAAGAGAGAGAAATTCTTAAAAATCCGTTCAGTGTCTCTGATGCAACCTGAATTGACCATATCTAGACCCACAGCTGGATGAGACATAAGGCTGGACACTCTTGGGGCTGAGAGGATTGGTGAGGTTGGGTGAGCAAATGCAGATACTTTAAAGTAATACTGCGGGGTACCCACCCCATGGGTCTCAAATCTCCAGGTACAAGGGCATCTTCCTACATCAAAACATGCATGGGAAACCCAGAAGATGGTATGCCGTGAGATCGGGAAAGGTTTCTAAAACGCACCTCATTTCTCCTCTCCTTGTGCTCGGGTTCGCCATTCCAGCCGCTTGACTAACCATCTCCCTACTTGGAGAATCAGCACCTTTAACCTCCTGTTTCGTCATCCTGTTTGCAATTTGTCCTGAGGATGAACGGGAAGATGGGGAACCAACGAGAGACTAGCCTAAGGTGTTAGGACAGGCACAGGTCTCTCCATTTTCCCATCAGGAAGAAGAATGAACCACAGGCTCAGCCTGCCCCCCAGAACCAAAATAGGGCCTGAAGCAATCCTGTGCTTTTGCGGCCAGCTCCCAAAAAGCGAGAAGACAAATGGAGCTCAGGGGCACTGCAATTCACAAACGTACAGATTTATAAATGAGAACTCTCGTCCACAAATATATTGAGGGAAGGCAACGAAGAGGATTTGAAAGCAAGGGAGATTTGCAGGAAACAGATTTCAGGAGGTAGATTCGACTCGCCTTTAAAGCACATGAAAAGCGGCAAAACGTTGACAATGATGCCCTTGGCCAAAAAGTGCGTATGCGTTTTTTCCTGAATATATTCAGGAAAAAACGCATACGCCCTTTTTGGCCAACCAAGCAAGCCGGAAGGGCAAATCAGCGCTACAAAGAAGTCTCGCTTGCCCTCGGTCAAAAGGGCCATGCTGAACAAAGTGTAAAAACCAGAAAAGCAGGACAGGCCATGGAGACATGGGAGCCTTGCTACGCTGATGGGCGGGATGTAAATTGCCAACAGGCACTCTGGAGAAGAGTACGGTGTGTCCTGAAACAAGTAATAAACACAGCGTAGAGAGCATAGGGCACTTCCACTCATGGGCGTATAAATTGGGAAAGCTAAAAATCAACAAGACACAGGCACCCTAAAGTTTACGGCTGCTCTGTTGCCAAGAACCTCCGCTTCGGTACACCTTCAATATCCCAGGAAAGAGAAAAATGGATAAAGAAATGGTGGTACTTGGCACAATGGAATATCACTCAGCCATGAAATCAATGTCATAAGGCTAGTTAGCAGCATGATGAGTGGATTTAGATACGATGATTTTAAGTGAAATAAGTCACACAGAAAAAGGCAATTATCCTAAGATATCGCTTATAGAGGGAATGTCAAAATCGCTACACTTGAACTGAATTACAAAACAGAACAGAGTCACACCTTTAGAAGACACACTATGGCTGCTTAACGGGAAAGGTGAGGTGGGGTGATGCATAAAACAAGGGTTTGAAATTAGCTCAGAGACCGCTCCATAAGCCAAATATGTAATAGACAAGGCCTACTCCCTGCTCAGTGAACTGGACTCAACACACCCTAGTCACCACACAAGAATATATCTAATTAGTAAGAATCTGAAAACCTATGTATCGATATCTCTCTGCAAGTGAATCAAGAGGGTGTAAAGCGGCATCAACACAGCAGGGAAAAGCAGCCAAGCCCGATTCTAAACATAAATTACTTTAAAAAACCCACAAAACAAAGACAGTGAAAGGGAGAGAAATTCTTACAAAATCCGTTCAGTGTCTATGATGCAAACTGGATTGACCATATCTAGACCCACAGCTGGATGAGACATAAGGCAGGACACTCTTGGGGCTGAGAGGATTGGTGAGGTTGGGTGAGCAAACGCAGATACTTTAAAGTAACACAGCGGGGAACACACCCCATGGGCCTCAAATCTCCAGGTACAAGGGCATCTTCCTACATCAAAACATGCATGGGAAACCCAGAAGATGGTATGCCATGAGATCGGGAAAGGTTTCTAAAACACACCTCACTTCTCCTCTCCTTGTGCTCGGGTTCGCCATTCCAGTCGCTTGACTAACCATCTCCCTACTTGGAGAATCAGCACCTTTAACCTCCTGTTTCGTCCTCCTGTTTGCAATTTGTCCTGAGGATGAACGGGAAGATGGGGAACCAACGAGAGACTAGCCCTAGGTGTTGGGACAGGCACAGGTCACTCCATTTTCCCATCAGGAAGAAGAATGAACCACAGGCTCAGCCTGCCCCCCAGAACCAAAATAGGGCCTGAAGCAATCCTGTGCTTTTGCGGACAGCTCCCAAAAAAGCGAGGAGACAAATGGAGCTCAGGGGCACTGCAATTCACAAACGTGCAGAGTTATAAATGAGAACTCTCGTCCACAAATATATTGAGGGAAAGCAATGAAGAGGATTTGAAAGCAAGGCAGATTTGCAGGAAACAGATTTCAGGAGGTAGATTCGACTCGCCTTTAAAGCACATGAAAAGTGGCAAAAAGTTGACAATGATGCCCTTGGCCAAAAAGGGTGTATGCGTTTTTTCCTGAATATATTCAGGAAAAAACGCATACGCCCTTTTTAGCCAACCAAGCAAGCCGGAAGGGCAAATCAGCGCTACAAAGAAGTCTCGCTTGCCCTCGGTCAAAAGGGCCATGCTGAACCAAGTGTAAAAACCAGAAAAGCAGGACAGGCCATGGAGACATGGGAGCCTTGCTACGCTGATGGGCGGGATGTAAATTGCCAACAGGCACTCTGGAGAAGAGTACGGTGTGTCCTGAAACAAGTAATAAACACAGCGTAGAGAGCATAGGGCACTTCCACTCATGGGCGTATAAATTTGGAAAACTAAAAATCAACAAGACACAGGCACCCTAAAGTTTACGGCTGCTCTGTTTCCAAGAACCTCCGCTTCGGTACACCTTCAATATCCCAGGAAAGAGAAAAATGGATAAAGAAATGGTGGTACTTGGCACAATGGAATTTCACTCAGCCATGAAATCAATGTCATAAGGCTAGTTAGCAGCATGATGAGTGGATTTAGGTCCGATGATTCTAAGTGAAATAAGTCACACAGAAAAAGACACTTATCCTAAGATATCACTTATAGAGTGAATGTCAAAATCGCTACACTTGAACTGAATTACAAAACAGAACAGAGTCACACCTTTGGAAGACACACTATGGCTGCTGAACGGGAAAGGTGAGGTGGGGTGAAGCATAAAACAAGGGTTTGAAATTAGCTCAGAGACCGCTCCATAAGCCAAATATGTAATAGACAAAGCCTACTCCCTGCTCAGTGAACTGGACTCAACACACCCTAGTCACCACACAAGAATATATCTGACTAGTAAGAATCTGAAAACCTATGTATCGATATCTCTCTGCAAGTGAATCAAGAGGGTGTAAAGCGGCATCAACACAGCAGGGAAAAGCAGCCAAGCCCAATTCTAAACATAATTTACTTTAAAAAACCCACAAAACAAAGACAGTGAAAGAGAGAGAAATTCTTACAAAATCCGTTCAGGGTCTATGATGCAACCTGGATTGACCATATCTAGACCCACAGCGGGATGAGACATAAGGCTGGACACTCTTGCGGCTGAGAGGATTGGTGAGGTTGGGTGAGCAAACGCAGATACTTTAAAGTAACACTGCGGGGAACACACCCCATGGGTCTCAAATCTCCAGGTACAAGGGCATCTTCCTACATCAAAACATGCATGGGAAACCCAGAAGATGGTATGCCATGAGATCGGGAAAGGTTTCTAAAACGCACCTCATTTATCCTCTCCTTGTGCTCCGGTTCGCCATTCCAGCCGCTTGACTAACCATCTCCCTACTTGGAGAATCAGCACCTTTAACCTCCTGATTGTACAGGTTGCAATTTTTCCTGAGGATGAACGGGAAGACGCGGAACCAACGAGAGACGAGCCCTAGGTGTTGAGACAGGCATAGGTCACTCCATTTTCCCATCAGGAAGAAGAATGAACCACAGGCTCAACCTGCCCCCCAGAACCAAAATAGGGCCTGAAGCAATCCTGCGCTTTTGCGGCCAGCTCCCAAAAAAGCGAGTAGACAAATGGAGCTCAGGGGCACTGCAATTCACAAACGTGCAGAGTTATAAATGAGAACTCTCGTCCACAAATATATTGAGGGAAGGCAATGAAGAGGATTTGAAAGCAAGGCAGATTTGCAGGAAACAGATTTCAGGAGGTAGATTCGACTCGCCTTTAAAGCACATGAAAAGTGGCAAAAAGTTGACAATGATGCCCTTGGCCAAAAAGGGCGTATGCGTTTTTTCCTGAATATATTCAGGAAAAAACGCATACGCCCTTTTTGGCCAACCAAGCAAGCCGGAAGGGCAAATCAGCGCTACAAAGAAGTCTCGCTTGCCCTCGGTCTAAAGGGCCATGCTGAACAAACTATAAAAACCAGAAAAGCAGGACAGGCCATGGAGACATGGGAGCCTTGCTACGCTGATGGGCAGGATGTAAATTGCCAACAGGCACTCTGGAGAAGAGTACGGTGTGTCCTGAAACCAGTAATAAACACAGCGTAGAGAGCATAGGGCACTTCCACTCATGGGCGTATAAATTGGGAAAACTAAAAATCAACAAGACACAGGCACCCTAAAGTTTACGGCTGCTCTGTTGCCAAGAACCTCCGCTTCGGTACACCTTCAATATCCCAGGAAAGAGAAAAATGGATAAAGAAATGGTGGTACTTGGCACAATGGAATATCACTCAGCTATGAAATCAATGTAATAAGGCTAGTTAGCAGCATGATGAGTGGATTGAGGTACGATGATTCTAAGTGAAATAAGTCACACAGAAAAAGACACTTATCCTAAGATATCGCTTATAGAGGGAATGTCAAAATCGCTACACTTGAACTGAATTACAAAACAGAACAGAGGCACACCTTTAGAAGACACACTATGGCTGCTTAACGGGAAAGGTGAGGTGGGGTGATGCATAAAACAAGGGTTTGAAATTAGCTCAGAGACCGCTCCATAAGCCAAATATGTAATAGACAAGGCCTACTCCCTGCTCAGTGAACTGGACTCAACACACCCTAGTCACCACACAAGAATATATCTGACTAGTAAGATTCTGAAAACCTATGTATCGATATCTCTCTGCAAGTGAATCAAGAGGGTGTAAAGAGGCATCAACACAGCAGGGAAAAGCAGCCAAGCCCCATTCTAAACGTAAATTACTTTAAAAAACCCACAAAACAAAGACAGTGAAAGAGAGAGAAATTCTTACAAAATCCGTTCAGGGTCTATGATGCAACCTGGATTGACCATATCTAGACCCACAGCGGGATGAGACATAAGGCTGGACACTCTTGGGGCTGAGAGGATTGGTGAGGTTGGGTGAGCAAACGCAGATATTTTAAGTAACACTGCGGGGAACACACCCCATGGGTCTCAAATCTCCAGGTACAAGGGCATCTTCCTACATCAAAACATGCATGGGAAACCCAGAAGATGGTATGCCATGCGATAGGGAAAGGTTTCTAAAACACACCTCACTTCTCCTCTCCTTGTGCTCGGGTTCGCCATTCCAGCCGCTTGTCTAACTATCTCCCTACTTGGAGAATCAGCACCTTTAACCTCCTGTTTCGTCCTCCTGTTTGCAATTTGTCCTGAGGATGAACGGGAAGAAGGGGAACCAACGAGAGACTAGCCCTAGGTGTTGGGACAGGCACAGGTCACTCCATTTTCCCATCAGGAAGAAGAATGAACCACAGGCTCAGCCTGCCCCCCAGAACCAAAATAGGGCCTGAAGCAATCCTGCGCTCTCGCGGCCAGCTCCCAAAAAAGCGAGTAGACAAATGGAGCTCAGGGGCACTGCAATTCACAAACGTGCAGAGTTATAAATGAGAACTCTCGTCCACAAATATATTGAGGGAAGGCAACGAAGAGGATTTGAAAGCAAGGCAGATTTGCAGGAAACAGATTTCAGGAGGTAGATTCGACTCGCCTTTAAATCACATGAAAAGCGGCAAAACGTTGACAATGATGCCCTTGGCCAAAAAGGGCGTATGCGTTTTTTCCTGAATATATTCAGGAAAAAACGCATACGCCCATTTTGGCCAACCAAGCAAGCCGGAAGGGCAAATCAGCGCTACAAAGAAGTCTCGCTTGCCCTCGGTCAAAAGGGCCATGCTGAACAAAGTGTAAAAACCAGAAAAGCAGGACAGGCCATGGAGACATGGGAGCCTTGCTACGCTGATGGGCGGGATGTAAATTGCCAACAGGCACTCTGGAGAAGTGTACGGTGTGTCCTGAAACAAGTAATAAACACAGCTTAGAGAGCATAGGGCATTTCCACTCATGGGCGTATAAATCGGGAAAACTAAAAATCAACAAGACACAGGCACCCCAAACTTTACGGCTGCTCTGTTTCCAAGAACCTCCACTTCGGTACACCTTCAATATCCCAGGAAAGAGAAAAATGGATAAAGAAATGGTGGGACTTGGCACAATGGAATATCACTCAGCCATGAAATCAATGTCATAAGGCTAGTTAGCAGCATGATGAGTGGATTTAGGTCCGATGATTCTAAGTGAAATAAGTCACACAGAAAAAGACACTTATCCTAAGATATCGCTTATAGAGGGAATGTCAAAATCGCTATACTTGAAGTGAATTACAAAACAGAACAGAGTCACACATTTGGGAGACACACTATGGCTGCTGAACGGGAAAGGTGAGGTGGGGTGATGCATAAAACAAGGGTTTGAAATTAGCTCAGAGACCGCTCCATAAGCCAAATATGTAATAGACAAGGCCTACTCCCTGCTCAGTGAACTGGACTCAACACCCCCTAGTCACCGCACAAGAATATATCTGACTCGTAAGAATCTGAAAACCCATGTATCGATATCTCTCTGCAAGTGAATCAAGAGGGTGTAAAGCGGCATAAACACAGCAGGGAAAAGCAGCCAAGCCCCATTCTAAACATAAATTACTTTAAAAAACCCACAAAACAAAGACAGTGAAAGAGAGAGAAATTCTTACAAAATCCGTTCAGGGTCTCTGATGCAACCTGGATTGACCATAGCTAGACCCACAGCTGGATGAGACATAAGGCTGGACACTCTTGGGGCTGAGAGGATTGGTGAGGTTGGGTGAGCAAACGCAGATACTTTAAAGTAACACCGCGGGGTACCCACCCCATGGGTCTCAAATCTCCAGGTACAAGGGCATCTTCCTACATCAAAACATGCATGGGAAACCCAGAAGATGGTATGCCGTGAGATCGGGAAAGGTTTCTAAAACGCACCTCATTTCTCCTCTCCTTGTGCTCGGGTTCGCCATTCCAGCCGCTTGACTAACCATCTCCCTACTTGGAGAATCAGCACCTTTAACCTCCTGTTTCATCCGGTTGCAATTTGTCCTGAGGATGAACGAGAAGAAGGGGAACCAACGAGAGACTAGTCCTAGGTGTTGGGACAGGCACAGGTCACTCCATTTTCCCATCAGGAAGAAGAATGAACCACAGGCTCAGCCTGCCCCCCAGAACCAAAATAGGGCCTGAAGCAATCCTGCGCTCTCGCGGCCAGCTCCCAAAAAAGCGAGGAGACAAATGGAGCTCAGGGGCACTGCAATTCACAAACGTGCAGAGTTATAAATGAGAACTCTCGTCCACAAATATATTGAGGGAAGGCAACGAAGAGGATTTGAAAGCAAGGCAGATTTGTAGGAAACAGATTTCAAGAGGTAGATTCGACTCGCCTTTAAAGCACATGAAAAGCGGCAAAACTTTGACAATGATGCCCTTGGCCAAAAAGGGCGTATGCGTTTTTTCCTGAATATATTCAGGAAAAAACGCATACGCCCATTTTGGCCAACCAAGCAAGCCGGAAGGGCAAATCAGCGCTACAAAGAAGTCTCGCTTGCCCTCGGTCAAAAGGGCCATGCTGAAAAATGTGTAAAAACCAGAAAAGCAGGACAGGCCATGGAGACATGGGAGCCTTGCTACGCTGATGGGCGGGATGTAAATTGCCAACAGGCACTCTGGAGAAGTGTACGGTGTGTCCTGAAACAAGTAATAAACACAGCTTAGAGAGCATAGGGCATTTCCACTCATGGGCGTATAAATCGGGAAAACTAAAAATCAACAAGACACAGGCACCCCAAACTTTACGGCTGCTCTGTTTCCAAGAACCTCCACTTCGGTACACCTTCAATATCCCAGGAAAGAGAAAAATGGATAAAGAAATGGTGGGACTTGGCACAATGGAATATCACTCAGCCATGAAATCAATGTCATAAGGCTAGTTAGCAGCATGATGAGTGGATTTAGGTCCGATGATTCTAAGTGAAATAAGTCACACAGAAAAAGACACTTATCCTAAGATATCGCTTATAGAGGGAATGTCAAAATCGCTACACTTGAACTGAATTACAAAACAGAACAGAGTCACACCTTTGGGAGACACACTATGGCTGCTGAACGGGAAAGGTGAGGTGGGGTGATGCATAAAACAAGGGTTTGAAATTAGCTCAGAGACCGCTCCATAAGCCAAATATGTAATAGACAAGGCCTACTCCCTGCTCAGTGAACTGGACTCAACACCCCCTAGTCACCGCACAAGAATATATCTGACTCGTAAGAATCTGAAAAACCATGTATCGATATCTCTCTGCAAGTGAATCAAGAGGGTGTAAAGCGGCATCAACACAGCAGGGAAAAGCAGCCAAGCCCCATTCTAAACATAAATTACTTTAAAAAACCCACAAAACAAAGACAGTGAAAGAGAGAGAAATTCTTACAAAATCCGTTCCGGGTCTCTGATGCAACCTGGATTGACCATAGCTAGACCCACAGCTGGATGAGACATAAGGCTGGACACTCTTGGGGCTGAGAGGATTGGTGAGGTTGGGTGAGCAAACGCAGATACTTTAAAGTAACACCGCGGGGTACCCACCCCATGGGTCTCAAATCTCCAGGTACAAGGGCATCTTCCTACATCAAAACATGCATGGGAAACCCAGAAGATGGTATGCCGTGAGATCGGGAAAGGTTTCTAAAACGCACCTCATTTCTCCTCTCCTTGTGCTCGGGTTCGCCATTCCAGCCGCTTGACTAACCATCTCCCTACTTGGAGAATCAGCACCTTTAACCTCCTGTTTCGTACAGGTTGCAATTTGTCCTGAGGATGAACGAGAAGAAGGGGAACCAACGAGAGACTAGCCCTAGGTGTTGGGACAGGCACAGGTCACTCCATTTTCCCATCAGGAAGAAGAATGAACCACAGGCTCAGCCTGCCCCCCAGAACCAAAATAGGGCCTGAAGCAATCCTGCGCTTTTGCGGCCAGCTCCCAAAAAAGCGAGTAGACAAATGGAGCTCAGGGGCACTGCAATTCACAAACGTGCAGAGTTATAAATGAGAACTCTCGTCCACAAATATATTGAGGGAAGGCAACGAAGAGGATTTGAAAGCAAGGCAGATTTGCAGGAAACAGATTTCAGGAGGTAGATTCGACTCGCCTTTAAAGCACATGAAAAGCGGCAAAACGTTGACAATGATGCCCTTGGCCAAAAAGGGCGTATGCGTTTTTTCCTGAATATATTCAGGAAAAAACGCATACGCCCTTTTTGGCCAACCAAGCAAGCCGGAAGGGCAAATCAGCGCTACAAAGAAGTCTCGCTTGCCCTCGGTCAAAAGGGCCATGCTGAAAAATGTGTAAAAACCAGAAAAGCAGGACAGGCCATGGAGACATGGGAGCCTTGCTACGTTGATGGGCGGGATGTAAATTGCCAACAGGCACTCTGGAGAAGTGTACGGTGTGTCCTGAAACAAGTAATAAACACAGCTTAGAGAGCATAGGGCATTTCCACTCATGGGCGTATAAATCGGGAAAACTAAAAATCAACAAGACACAGGCACCCCAAACTTTACGGCTGCTCTGTTTCCAAGAACCTCCACTTCGGTACACCTTCAATATCCCAGGAAAGAGAAAAATGGATAAAGAAATGGTGGGACTTGGCACAATGGAATATCACTCAGCCATGAAATCAATGTCATAAGGCTAGTTAGCAGCATGATGAGTGGATTTAGGTCCGATGATTCTAAGTGAAATAAGTCACACAGAAAAAGACACTTATCCTAAGATATCGCTTATAGAGGGAATGTCAAAATCGCTACACTTGAACTGAATTACAAAACAGAACAGAGTCACACCTTTGGGAGACACACTATGGCTGCTGAACGGGAAAGGTGAGGTGGGGTGATGCATAAAACAAGGGTTTGAAATTAGCTCAGAGACCGCTCCATAAGCCAAATATGTAATAGACAAGGCCTACTCCCTGCTCAGTGAACTGGACTCAACACCCCCTAGTCACCGCACAAGAATATATCTGACTCGTAAGAATCTGAAAACCCATGTATCGATATCTCTCTGCAAGTGAATCAAGAGGGTGTAGAGCGGCATAAACACAGCAGGGAAAAGCAGCCAAGCCCCATTCTAAACATAAATTACTTTAAAAAACCCACAAAACAAAGACAGTGAAAGAGAGAGAAATTCTTACAAAATCCGTTCAGGGTCTCTGATGCAACCTGGATTGACCATAGCTAGACCCACAGCTGGATGAGACATAAGGCTGGACACTCTTGGGGCTGAGAGGATTGGTGAGGTTGGGTGAGCAAACGCAGATACTTTAAAGTAACACCGCGGGGTACCCACCCCATGGGTCTCAAATCTCCAGGTACAAGGGCATCTTCCTACATCAAAACATGCATGGGAAACCCAGAAGATGGTATGCCGTGAGATCGGGAAAGGTTTCTAAAACGCACCTCATTTCTCCTCTCCTTGTGCTCGGGTTCGCCATTCCAGCCGCTTGACTAACCATCTCCCTACTTGGAGAATCAGCACCTTTAACCTCCTGTTTCGTACAGGTTGCAATTTGTCCTGAGGATGAACGGGAAGAAGGGGAACCAACGAGAGACTAGCCCTAGGTGTTGGGACAGGCACAGGTCACTCCATTTTCCCATCAGGAAGAAGAATGAACCACAGGCTCAGCCTGCCCCCCAGAACCAAAATAGGGCCTGAAGCAATCCTGCGCTCTCGCGGCCAGCTCCCAAAAAAGCGAGGAGACAAATGGAGCTCAGGGGCACTGCAATTCACAAACATGCAGAGTTATAAATGAGAACTCTCGTCCACAAATATATTGAGGGAAGGCAACGAAGAGGATTTGAAAGCAAGGCAGATTTGCAGGAAACAGATTTCAGGAGGTAGATTCGACTCGCCTTTAAAGCACATGAAAAGCGGCAAAACGTTGACAATGATGCCCTTGGCCAAAAAGGGCGTATGCGTTTTTTCCTGAATATATTCAGGAAAAAACGCATACGCCCATTTTGGCCAACCAAGCAAGCCGGAAGGGCAAATCAGCGCTACAAAGAAGTCTCGCTTGCCCTCGGTCAAAAGGGCCATGCTGAAAAATGTGTAAAAACCAGAAAAGCAGGACAGGCCATGGAGACATGGGAGCCTTGCTACGCTGATGGGCGGGATGTAAATTGCCAACAGGCACTCTGGAGAAGTGTACGGTGTGTCCTGAAACAAGTAATAAACACAGCTTAGAGAGCATAGGGCATTTCCACTCATGGGCGTATAAATCGGGAAAACTAAAAATCAACAAGACACAGGCACCCCAAACTTTACGGCTGCTCTGTTTCCAAGAACCTCCACTTCGGTACACCTTCAATATCCCAGGAAAGAGAAAAATGGATAAAGAAATGGTGGGACTTGGCACAATGGAATATCACTCAGCCATGAAATCAATGTCATAAGGCTAGTTAGCAGCATGATGAGTGGATTTAGGTCCGATGATTCTAAGTGAAATAAGTCACACAGAAAAAGACACTTATCCTAAGATATCGCTTATAGAGGGAATGTCAAAATCGCTACACTTGAACTGAATTACAAAACAGAACAGAGTCACACCTTTGGGAGACACACTATGGCTGCTGAACGGAAAGGTGAGGTGGGGTGATGCATAAAACAAGGGTTTGAAATTAGCTCAGAGACCGCTCCATAAGCCAAATATGTAATAGACAAGGCCTACTCCCTGCTCAGTGAACTGGACTCAACACCCCCTAGTCACCGCACAAGAATATATCTGACTCGTAAGAATCTGAAAACCCATGTATCGATATCTCTCTGCAAGTGAATCAAGAGGGTGTAAAGCGGCATAAACACAGCAGGGAAAAGCAGCCAAGCCCCATTGTAAACATAAACTACTTAAAAAAACCCACAAAACAAAGACACTGAAAGAGAGAGAAATTCTTACAAAATCCGTTCAGGGTCTCTGATGCAACCTGGATTGACCATATCTAGACGCACAGCTGGATGAGACATAACGCTGGACACTCTTGGGACTGAGAGGATTGGTGAGGTTGGGTGAGCAAACGCAGATACTTTAAAGTAACACCGCGGGGTACCCACCCCTTGGGTCTCAAATCACCAGGTGCAAGGGCATCTTCCTACATCAAAACATGCATGGGAAACCCAGAAGATGGTATGCCGTGAGATTGGGAAAGGTTTCTAAAACGCACCTCATTTCTCCTCTCCTTGTGCTCGGGTTCGCCATTCCAGCCGCTTGACTAACCATCTCCCTACTTGGAGAATCAGCACCTTTAAACTCCTGTTTCGTACAGGTTGCAATTTGTCCTGAGGATGAACGGGAAGACGGGGAACCAACGAGAGACTAGCCCTAGGTGTTGGGACAGGCACAGGTCACTCCATTTTTCCATCAGGAAGAAGAATGAAGCACAGGCTCAGCCTGCCCCCCAGAACCAAAATAGGGCCTGAAGCAATCCTGCGTTTTTGCGGCCAGCTCCCAAAAAAGCGAGTAGACAAATGGAGCTCAGGGGCACTGCAATTCAGAAACTTGCAGAGTTATAAATGATAACTCTCGTCCACAAACATAATGAGGGAAGGCAACGAAGAGGATTTGAAAGCAAGGCAGATTTGCGGGAAACAGATTTCAGGAGGTAGATTAGACTCGCCTTTAAAGCACATGAAAAGCGGCAAAACGTTGACAATGATGCCCTTGGCCAAAAAGGGCGTATGCGTTTTTTCCTGAATATATTCAGGAAAAAACGCATACGCCCTTTTTGGCCAACCAAGCAAGCCGGAAGGGCAAATCAGCGCTACAAAGAAGTATCGCTTGCCCTCGGTCAAAAGGGCCATGCTGAAAAAAGTGTAAAAACCAGAAAAGCAGGACAGGCCATGGAGACATGGGAGCCTTGCTACGCTGATGGGTGGGATGTAAATTGCCAACAGGCACTCTGGAGAAATGTACGGTGTGTCCTGAAACAATTAATAAACACAGCTTAAAGAGCATAGGGCACTTCCACTCATGGGCGTATAAATTGGGAAAACTAAAAATCAACAAGACACAGGCACCCCAAACGTTACGGCTGCTCTGTTTCCAAGAACCTCCACTTTGGTACACCTTCAATATCCCAGGAAAGAGAAAAATGGATAAACAAATGGTGGTACTTGGCACAATGGAATATCACTCAGCCATGAAATCAATGTCATAAGGCTAGTTAGCAGCATGATGAGTGGATTTAGCGATGATGATTCTAAGTGAAATAAGTCACACAGAAAAAGACACTTATCTTAAGATATCGCTTATAGAGGGAATGTCAAAATCGCTACACTTGAACTGAATTACAAAACAGAACAGAGTCACACCATTAGAAGACAAACTATGGCTGCTTAACGGGAAAGGTGAGATGGGGTGATGCATAGAACAAGGGTTTGAAATTAGCTCAGAGACCGCTCCATAAGCCAAATATGTAATAGACAAGGCCTACTCCCTGCTCAGTGAACTGGACTCAACACCCCCTAGTCACCGCACAAGAATAATTCTGACAAGTAAGAATCTGAAAACCTATGTATCGATATCTCTCTGCAAGTGTATCAAGAGGGTGTAAAGCGGCATAAACACAGCAGGGAAAAGCAGCCAAGCCCCATTCTAAACATAAATTACTTTAAAAAACCCACAAGACAAAGACAGTGAAAGAGAGAGAAATTCTTACAAAATCCGTTCAGGGTCTCTGATGCAACCTGGATTGACCATATCTAGACGCACAGCTGGATGAGACATAAGGCTGTACACTCTTGGGGCTGAGAGGATTGGTGAGGTTGGGTGAGCAAACGCAGATACTTTAAAGTAAAACCGTGCAGTACCCACCCCATGGGTCTCAAATCTCCAGGTGCAAGGGCATCTTCCTACATCAAAACATGCATGGGAAACCCAGAAGATGGTATGCCGTGAGATCGGGAAAGGTTTCTAAAACGCACCTCATTTCTCCTCTCCTTGTGCTCGGGTTCGCCATTCCAGCCGCTTGACTAACCATCTCCCTACTTGGAGAATCAGCACCTTTAACCTCCTGTTTCGTACAGGTTGCAATTTCTCCTGAGGATGAACGAGAAGACGGGGAACCAACGAGAGACTAGCCCTAGGTGTTGGGACAGGCACAGGTCACTCCATTTTTCCATCACGAAGAAGAATGAACCAAAGGCTCAGCCTGCCCCCCAGAACGAGAATAGGGCCTGAAGCAATCCTGCGCTTTTGCGGCCAGCTCCCAAAAAAGCGAGTAGAAAAATGGAGCTCAGGGGCACTGCAATTCACAAACGTGCCGAGTTATAAATGAGAACTCGCATCCACAAATATATTGAGGAAAGGCAACGAAGAGGATTTGAAAGCAAGGCAGATTTGCAGGAAACAGATTTCAGGAGGTAGATTCGACTCGCCTTTAAAGCACATGAAAAGCGGCAAAACGTTGACAATGATGCCCTTGGCCAAAAAGGGCGTATGCGTTTTTTCCTGAATATATTCAGGAAAAAACGCATACGCCCTTTTTGGCCAACCAAGCAAGCCGGAAGGACAAATCAGTGCTACAAAGAAGTCTCGCTTGCCCTCGGTCAAAAGGGCCATGCTGAAAAAAGTGTAAAAACCAGAAAAGCAGGAGAGGCCATGGAGACATGGGAGCCTTGCTACGCTGATGGGCGGGATGTAAATTGCCAACAGGCACTCTGGAGAAGTATACGGTGTGTCCTGAAACAAGTAATAAACACAGCTTAGAGAGCATAGGGCACTTCCACTCATGGGCGTATAAATTGGGAAAACTAAAAATCAACAAGACACAGGCACCCCAAATTTTACGGCTGCTCTGTTTCCAAGAACCTCCACTTCGGTACACCTTCAATATCCCAGGAAAGAGAAAAATGGATAAACAAATGGTGGTACTTGGCACAATGGAATATCACTCAGCCATGAAATCAATGTCATAAGGCTAGTTAGCAGCATGATGAGTGGATTTAGCGATGATGATTCTAAGTGAAATAAGTCACACAGAAAAAGACACTTATCCTAAGATATCGCTTAGAGAGGGAATGTCAAAATCGCTACACTTGAACTGAATTACAAAACAGAACAGAGTCACACCTTTAGAAGACACACTATGGCTGCTTAACGCGAAAGGTGAGGTGGGGTGATGCATAAAACTAGGGTTAGAAATTAGCTCAGACACCGTTCCATAAGCCAAATATGTAATAGACAAGGTCTACTCCCTGTTCAGTGAACTGGACTAAACACACCCTAGTCACCGCACAAGAATATATCTGACTAGTAAGAATCTGAAAACCTATGTATCAATATCTCTCTGCAAGTGAATCAAGAGGGTGTAAAGCGGCATAAACACAGCAGGGAAAAGCAGCCAAGACCCATTCTAAACATAAATTACTTTAAAAAACCCACAAAACAAAGACAGTGAAAGAGAGAGAAAGTCTGAAAAAATCAGTTCAGGGGCTCTTATGCCACCTGGATTAACCATATCTAGACCCACAGCTGGATGAGACATAAGGCTGGACACTCTTGGGGCTGAGAGGATTGGTGAGGTTGGGTGAGCAAATGCAGATACTTTAAAGTAACACCGCGGGGTACCCACCCCATGGGTCTCAAATCTCCAGGTACAAGGGCATCTTCCTACATCAAAACATGCATGGGAAACCCAGAAGATGGTATGCCGTGAGATCGGGAAAGGTTTCTAAAACGCACCTCATTTCTCCTCTCCTTGTGCTCGGTTCACCATTCCAGCTGCTTGACTAACCATCTCCCTATTTGCAGAATCAGCACCTTTAACCTCCTGATTGTACAGGTTGCAATTTGTCCTGAGGATGAACGGGAAGACGCGGAACCAATGAGAGACGAGCCCTAGGTGTTGGGACAGGCATAGGTCACTCCATTTTCCCATCAGGAAGAAGAATGAAGCACAGGCTCAGCCTGCCCCCCAGAACCAAAATAGGGCCTGAAGCAATCCTGCGCTTTTGCGGCCAGCTCCCAAAAGTGCGAGGAGACAAATGGAGCTCAGGGGCACTGCAATTCACAAACGTGCAGAGTTATAAATGAGAACTCTCGTCCACAAATATATTGAGGGAAGGCAACGAAGAGGATTTGAAAGCAAGGCAGATTTGCAGGAAACAGATTTCAGGAGGTAGATTCGACTCACCTTTAAAGCACATGAAAAGCGGCAAAACGTTGACAATGATGCCCTTGGCCAAAAAGGGCGTATGCGTTTTTTCTTGAATATGTTCAGGAAAAAACGCATACGCCCTTTTCGGCCAACCAAGCAAGCCGGAAGGGCAAATCAGCGCTACAAAGAAGTCTCGCTTTCTATCGGTCAAAAGGGCCATGCTGAAAAAAGTGTAAAAACCAGAAAAGCAGGACAGGCCATGGAGACATGGGAGCCTTGCTACGCTGATGGGCGGGATGTAAATTGCCAACAGGCACTCTGGAGAAGTGTACGGTGTGTCCTGAAACAAGTAATAAACACAGCTGAGAGAGCATAGGGCATTTCCACTCATGGGCATATAAATTGGGAAAACTAAAAATCAACAAGACACAGGCACCCCAAACTTTACGGCTGCTCTGTTTCCAAGAACCTCCACTTCGGTACACCTTCAATATCCCAGGAAAGAGAAAAATGGATAAAGAAATGTTGGGACTTGGCACAATGGAATATCACTCAGCCATGAAATCAATGTCATAAGGCCAGTTAGCAGCATGATGAGTGGATTTAGGTCCGATGAGTCTAAGTGAAATAAGTCACACAGAAAAAGACACTTATCCTAAGATATCGCTTATGGAGGGAATGTCAAAATCGCTACACTTGAACTGAATTACAAAACAGAACAGAGTCACACCTTTGGAAGGCACACTATGGCTGCTGAACGGGAAAGGTGAGGTGGGGTGATGCATAAAACAAGGGTTTGAAATTAGCTCAGAGACCGCTCCATAAGCCAAATATGTAATAGACAAGGCCTACTCCCTGCTCAGTGAACTGCACTCAACACCCCCTAGTCACCGCACAAGAATATATCTGACTCGTAAGAATCTGAAAACCCATGTATCGATATCTCTCTGCAAGTGAATCAAGAGGGTGTAAAGCGGCATAAACACAGCAGGGAAAAGCAGCCAAGCCCCATTCTAAACATAAATTACTTTAAAAAACCCACAAAACAAAGACAGTGAAAGAGAGAGAAATTCTTACAAAATCCGTTCAGGGTCTCTGATGCAACCTGGATTGACCATAGCTAGACCCACAGCTGGATGAGACATAAGGCTGGACACTCTTGGGGCTGAGAGGATTGGTGAGGTTGGGTGAGCAAACGCAGATACTTTAAAGTAACACCGCGGGGTACCCACCCCATGGGTCTCAAATCTCCAGGTACAAGGGCATCTTCCTACATCAAAACATGCATGGTAAACCCAGAAGATGGTATGCCATGAGATGGGGAAAGGCTTCTAAAACGCACCTCATTTCTCCTCTCGTTGTGCTCGGGTTTGCCATTGCAGCCGCTTGACTAACCATCTCCCTACTTGGAGAATCGGCACCTTTAACCTCCTGTTTCGTACTGGTTGCAATTTGTCCTGAGGATGAACGGAAGACGGGCAACCAAAGAGAGACTAGCCCTAGGTGTTGGGACAGGCACAGGTCACTCCATTTTCCCATCAGGAAGAAGAATGAACCACAGGCTCAGCCTGCCCCCCAGAACCAAAATAGGGCCTGAAGAAATCCTGCGCTTTTGCGGCCAGCTCCCAAAAAAGCGAGTAGACAAATGGAGCTCAGGGGCACTGCAATTCACAAACGTGCAGAGTTATACATGAGAACTCTCATCCACAAATATATTGAGGGAAGGCAAAGAAGAGGATTTGAAAGCAAGCCAGATTTGCAGGAAACAGATTTCAGGAGGTAGATTCGACTCGCCTTTAAAGCACATGAAAAGCGGCAAAACGTTGACAATGATGCCCTTGGCCAAAAAGGGCATATGCGTTTTTTCCTGAATATATCCAGGAAAAAAGCATACGCCCTTTTTGGCCAACCAAGCAAGCCGGAAGGGCAAATCAGCGCTACAAAGAAGTCTCGCTTGCCCTCGGTCAAAAGGGTCATGCTGAAAAAAGTGTAAAAACCAGAAAAGCAGGACAGGCCATGGAGACATGGGAGACTTGCTAAACTGATGGGCGGGATGTAAATTGCCAACAGGCACTCTGGAGAAGTGTACGGTGTGTCCTGAAACAAATAATAAACACAGCTTAGAGAGCATAGGAAACTTCCACTCATGGGCGTATAAATCGGGAAAACTAAAACTCAACAAGACACAGGCACCCCAAACTTTACGGCTGCTCTGTTTCCAAGAACCTCCACTTCGGTACACCTTCAATATCCCAGGAAAGAGAAAAATCGATAAAGAAATGGTGGTACTTGGCACAATGGAATATCACTCAGCCATGAAATCAATGTCATAAGGCTAGTTAGCAGCATGATGAGTGGATTTAGCGACGATGATTCTAAGTGAAATAAGTCACACAGAAAAAGACACTTATCCTAAGATATCGCTTATAGAGGGAATGTCAAAATCGCTACACTTGAACTGAATTACAAAACAGAACAGAGTCACACTTTTAGAAGACACACTATGGCTGCTTAACGGGAAAGGTGAGGTGGGGTGATGCATAGAACAAGGGTTTGAGATTAGCTCAGAGACCGCTCCATAAGACAAATATGTAATAGACAAGGCCTACTCCCTGCTCAGTGAACTGGACTCAACACACCCTAGTCACCGCACAAGAATATATCTGACTCGTAAGAATCTGAAAACCTATGTATCGATATCTCTCTGCAAGTGAATTAAGAGGGTGTAAAGCGGCATAAGCACAGCAGGGAAAAGCAGCCAAGCCCCATTCTAAACATAAATTACTTTAAAAAACCCACAAAACAAAGACAGTGAAAGAGAGCGAAATTCTTACAAAATCCGTTCAGGGTCTCTGATGCAACCTGGATTGACCATAGCTAGACCCACAGCTGGATGAGACATAAGGCTGGACTCTCTTGGGGCTGAGAGGATTGGTGAGGTTGGGTGAGCAAATGCAGATACTTTAAAGTAACACCGCGGGGTACCGACCCCATGGGTCTCAAATCTCCAGGTACAAGGGCATCTTCCTACATCAAAACATGCATGGGAAACCCAGAAGATGGTATGCCGTGAGATCGGGAAAGGTTTCTAAAACGCACCTCATTTCTCCTCTCCTTATGCTCGGTTCACCATTCCAGCTGCTTGACTAACCATCTCCCTATTTGGAGAATCAGCACCTTTAACCTCCTGATTGTACAGGTTGCAATTTGTCCTGAGGATGAACGGGAAGACGCGGAACCAACGAGAGACAAGCCCTAGGTGTTGGGACAGGCATAGGTCACTCCATTTTCCCATCAGGAAGAAGAATGAAGCACAGGCTCAGCCTGCCCCCCAGAACCAAAATAGGGCCTGAAGCAATCCTGCGCTTTTGCGGCCAGCTCCCAAAAGTGCGAGGAGACAAATGGAGCTCAGGGGCACTGCAATTCACAAACGTGCAGAGTTATAAATGAGAACTCTCGTCCACAAATATATTGAGGGAAGGCAACGAAGAGGATTTGAAAGCAAGGCAGATTTGCAGGAAACAGATTTCAGGAGGTAGATTCGACTCACCTTTAAAGCACATGAAAAGCGGCAAAACGTTGACAATGATGCACTTGGCCAAAAAGGGCGTATGCGTTTTTTCTTGAATATGTTCAGGAAAAAACTCATACGCCCTTTTCGGCCAACCAAGCAAGCCGGAAGGGCAAATCAGCGCTACAAAGAAGTCTCGCTTGCCCTCGGTCAAAAGGGCCATGCTGAATAAAGTGTAAAAACCAGAAAAGCAGGACAGGCCATGGAGACATGGGAGCCTTGCTACGCTGATGGGCGGGATGTAAATTGCCAACAGGCACTCTGGAGAAGTGTACGTTGTGTCCTGAAACAAGTAATAAACACAGCTTAGAGAGCATAGGGCATTTCCACTCATGGGCATATAAATTGGGAAAACTAAAAATCAACAAGACACAGGCACCCCAAACTTTACGGCTGCTCTGTTTCCAAGAACCTCCACTTCGGTACACTTTCAATATCCCAGGAAAGAGAAAAATGGATAAAGAAATGTTGGGACTTGGCACAATGGAATATCACTCAGCCATGAAATCAATGTCATAAGGCCAGTTAGCAGCATGATGAGTGGATTTAGGTCCGATGAGTCTAAGTGAAATAAGTCACACAGAAAAAGACACTTATCCTAAGATATCGCTTATAGAGGGAATGTCAAAATCGCTACACTTGAACTGAATTACAAAACAGAACAGAGTCACACCTTTGTAAGGCACACTATGGCTGCTGAACGGGAAAGGTGAGGTGGGGTGATGCATAAAACAGGGGTTTGAAATTAGCTCAGAGACCGCTCCATAAGCCAAATATGTAATAGACAAGGCCTACTCCCTGCTCAGTGAACTGCACTCAACACCCCCTAGTCACCGCACAAGAATATATCTGACTCGTAAGAATCTGAAAACCCATGTATCGATATCTCTCTGCAAGTGAATCAAGAGGGTGTAAAGCGGCATCAACACAGCAGGGAAAAGCAGCCAAGCCCCATTCTAAACATAAATTACTTAAAAAAACCCACAAAACAAAGACAGTGAAAGAGAGAGAAATTCTTACAAAATCCGTTCAGGGTCTCTGATGCAACCTGGATTGACCATAGCTAGACCCACAGCTGGAAGAGACATAAGGCTGGACACTCTTGGGGCTGAGAGGATTGGTGAGGTTGGGTGAGCAAACGCAGATACTTTAAAGTAACACCGCGGGGTACCCACCCCATGGGTCTCAAATCTCCAGGTACAAGGGCATCTTCCTACATCAAAACATGCATGGTAAACCCAGAAGATGGTATGCCGTGAGATCGGGAAAGGTTTCTAAAACGCACCTCATTTCTCCTCTCCTTGTGCTCGGGTTCGCCATTCCAGCCGCTTGACTAACCATCTCCCTACTTGGAGAATCAGCACCTTTAACCTCCTGTTTCGTACAGGTTGCAATTTGTCCTGAGGATGAACGGGAAGACGGGCAACCAACGAGAGACTAGCCCTAGGTGTTGGGACAGGCACAGGTCACTCCATTTTCCCATCAGGAAGAAGAATGAACCACAGGCTCAGCCTGCCCCCCAGAACCAAAATAGGGCCTGAAGCAATCCTGCGCTTTTGCGGCCAGCTCCCAAAAAAGCGAGTAGACAAATGGAGCTCAGGGGCACTGCAATTCACAAACGTGCAGAGTTATAAATGAGAACTCTCGTCCACAAATATATTGAGGGAAGGCAATGAAGAGGATTTGAAAGCAAGGCAGATTTGCAGGAAACAGATTTCAGGAGGTAGATTCGACTCGCCTTTAAAGCACATGAAAAGCGGCAAAACGTTGACAATGATGCCCTTGGCCAAAAAGGGCGTATGCGTTTTTTCCTGAATATATTCAGGAAAAAACGCATACGCCCTTTTTGGCCAACCAAGCAAGCCGGAAGGGCAAATCAGCGCTACAAAGAAGTCTCGCTTGCCCTCGGTCAAAAGGGCCATGCTGAAAAATGTGTAAAAACCAGAAAAGCAGGACAGGCCATGGAGACATGGGAGCCTTGCTACGCTGATGGGCGGGATGTAAATTGCCAACAGGCACTCTGGAGAAGTGTACGGTGTGTCCTGAAACAAGTAATAAACACAGCTTAGAGAGCATAGGGCATTTCCACTCATGGGCGTATAAATCTGGAAAACTAAAAATCAACAAGACACAGGCACCCCAAACTTTATGGCTGCTCTGTTTCCAAGAACCTCCACTTCGGTACACCTTCAATATCCCAGGAAAGAGAAAAATGGATAAAGAAATGGTGGGACTTGGCACAATGGAATATCACTCAGCCATGAAATCAATGTCATAAGGCTAGTTAGCAGCATGATGAGTGGATTTAGGTCCGATGATTCTAAGTGAAATAAGTCACACAGAAAAAGACACTTATCCTAAGATATCGCTTATAGAGGGAATGTCAAAATCGCTACACTTGAACTGAATTACAAAACAGAACAGAGTCACACCTTTGGGAGACACACTATGGCTGCTGAACGGGAAAGGTGAGGTGGGGTGATGCATAAAACAAGGGTTTGAAATTAGCTCAGAGACCGCTCCATAAGCCAAATATGTAATAGACAAGGCCTACTCCCTGCTCAGTGAACTGGACTCAACACCCCCTAGTCACCGCACAAGAATATATCTGACTCGTAAGAATCTGAAAACCTATGTATCGATATCTCTCTGCAAGTGAATTAAGAGGGTGTAAAGCGGCATAAACACAGCAGGGAAAAGCAGCCAAGCCCCATTCTAAACATAAATTACTTTAAAAAACCCACAAAACAAAGACAGTGAAAGAGAGAGAAATTCTTACAAAATCCGTTCAGGGTCTCTGATGCAACCTGGATTGACCATAGCTAGACCCACAGCTGGATGAGTCATAAGGTTGGACACTCTTGGGGCTGAGAGGATTGGTGAGGTTGGGTGAGCAAATGCAGATACTTTAAAGTAACACCGCGGGGTACCCACCCCATGGGTCTCAAATCTCCAGGTACAAGGGCATCTTCCTACATCAAAACATGCATGGGAAACCCAGAAGATGGTATGCCGTGAGATCGGGAAAGGTTTCTAAAACGCACCTCATTTCTCCTCTCCTTGTGCTCGGTTCACCATTCCAGCTGCTTGACTAACCATCTCCCTATTTGGAGAATCAGCACCTTTAACCTCCTGATTGTACAGGTTGCAATTTGTCCTGAGGATGAACGGGAAGACGCGGAACCAACGAGAGACGAGCCCTAGGTGTTGGGACAGGCATAGGTCACTCCATTTTCCCATCAGGAAGAAGAATGAAGCACAGGCTCAGCCTGCCCCCCAGAACCAAAATAGGGCCTGAAGCAATCCTGCGCTTTTGCGGCCAGCTCCCAAAAGTGCGAGGAGACAAATGGAGCTCAGGGGCACTGCAATTCACAAACGTGCAGAGTTATAAATGAGAACTCTCGTCCACAAATATATTTAGGGAAGGCAACGAAGAGGATTTGAAAGCAAGGCAGATTTGCAGGAAACAGATTTCAGGAGGTAGATTCGACTCACATTTAAAGCACATGAAAAGCGGCAAAACGTTGACAATGATGCACTTGGCCAAGCAAGCCGGAAGGGCAAATCAGCGCTACAAAGAAGTCTCGCTTGCCCTCGGTCAAAAGGGCCATGCTGAAAAATGTGTAAAAACCAGAAAAGCAGGACAGGCCATGGAGACATGGGAGCCTTGCTACGCTGATGGGCGGGATGTAAATTGCCAACAGGCACTCTGGAGAAGTGTACGGTGTGTCCTGAAACAAGTAATAAACACAGCTTAGAGAGCATAGGGCATTTCCACTCATGGGCGTATAAATCTGGAAAACTAAAAATCAACAAGACACAGGCACCCCAAACTTTATGGCTGCTCTGTTTCCAAGAACCTCCACTTCGGTACACCTTCAATATCCCAGGAAAGAGAAAAATGGATAAAGAAATGGTGGGACTTGGCACAATGGAATATCACTCAGCCATGAAATCAATGTCATAAGGCTAGTTAGCAGCATGATGAGTGGATTTAGGTCCGATGATTCTAAGTGAAATAAGTTACACAGAAAAAGACACTTATCCTAAGATATCGCTTATAGAGGGAATGTCAAAATCGCTACACTTGAACTGAATTACAAAACAGAACAGAGTCACACCTTTGGGAGACACACTATGGCTGCTGAACGGGAAAGGTGAGGTGGGGTGATGCATAAAACAAGGGTTTGAAATTAGCTCAGAGACCGCTCCATAAGCCAAATATGTAATAGACAAGGCCTACTCCCTGCTCAGTGAACTGGACTCAACACCCCCTAGTCACCGCACAAGAATATATCTGACTCGTTAGAATCTGAAAACCCATGTATCGATATCTCTCTGCAAGTGAATCAAGAGGGTGTAAAGCGGCATCAACACAGCAGGGAAAAGCAGCCAAGCCCCATTCTAAACATAAATTACTTTAAAAAACCCACAAAACAAAGACAGTGAAAGAGAGAGAAATTCTTACAAAATCCGTTCAGGGTCTCTGATGCAACCTGGATTGACCATAGCTAGACCCACAGCTGGAAGAGACATAAGGCTGGACACTCTTGGGGCTGAGAGGATTGGTGAGGTTGGGTGAGCAAACGCAGATACTTTAAAGTAACACCGCGGGGTACCCACCCCATGGGTCTCAAATCTCCAGGTACAAGGGCATCTTCCTACATCAAAACATGCATGGTAAACCCAGAAGATGGTATGCCGTGAGATCGGGAAAGGTTTCTAAAACGCACCTCATTTCTCCTCTCCTTGTGCTCGGGTTCGCCATTCCAGCCGCTTGACTAAACATCTCCCTACTTGGAGAATCAGCACCTTTAACCTCCTGTTTCGTACAGGTTGCAATTTGTCCTGAGGATGAACGGGAAGAAGGGGAACCAATGAGAGACTAGCCCTAGGTTTTGAGACAGGCACAGGTCACTCCATTTTCCCATCAGGAAGAAGAATGAACCACAGGCTCAGCCTGCCCCCCAGAACCAAAATAGGGCCTGAAGCAATCCTGCGCTTTTGCGGCCAGCTCCCAAAAAAGCGAGTAGACAAATGGAGCTCAGGGGCACTGCAATTCACAAACGTGCAGAGTTATAAATGAGAACTCTCGTCCACAAATATATTGAGGGAAGGCAACGAAGAGGATTTGAAAGCAAGGCAGATTTGCAGGAAACAGATTTCAGGAGGTAGATTCGACTCGCCTTTAAAGCACATGAAAAGCGGCAAAACGTTGACAATGATGCCCTTGGCCAAAAAGGGCGTATGCGTTTTTTCCTGAATATATTCAGGAAAAAACGCATACGCCCTTTTTGGCCAACCAAGCAAGCCGGAAGGGCAAATCAGCGCTACAAAGAAGTCTCGCTTGCCCTCGGTCAAAAGGGCCATGCTGAAAAATGTGTAAAAACCAGAAAAGCAGGACAGGCCATGGAGACATGGGAGCCTTGCTACCCTGATTGGCGGGATGTAAATTGCCAACAGGCACTCTGGAGAAGTGTACGGTGTGTCCTGAAACAAGTAATAAACACAGCTTAGAGAGCATAGGGCATTTCCACTCATGGGCGTATAAATCGGGAAAACTAAAAATCAACAAGACACAGGCACCCCAAACTTTACGGCTGCTCTGTTTCCAAGAACCTCCACTTCGGTACACCTTCAATATCCCAGGAAAGAGAAAAATGGATAAAGAAATGGTGGGACTTGGCACAATGGAATATCACTCAGCCATGAAATCAATGTCATAAGGCTAGTTAGCAGCATGATGAGTGGATTTAGGTCCGATGATTCTAAGTGAAATAAGTCACACAGAAAAAGACACTTATCCTAAGATATCGCTTATAGAGGGAATGTCAAAATCGCTACACTTGAACTGAATTACAAAACAGAACAGAGTCACACCTTTGGGAGACAAACTATGGCTGCTGAACGGGAAAGGTGAGGTGGAGTGATGCATAAAACAAGGGTTTGAAATTAGCTCAGAGACCGCTCCATAAGCCAAATATGTAATAGACAAGGCCTACTCCCTGCTCAGTGAACTGGACTCAACACCCCCTAGTCACCGCACAAGAATATATCTGACTCGTAAGAATCTGAAAACCCATGTATCGATATCTCTCTGCAAGTGAATCAAGAGGGTGTAAAGCGGCATAAACACAGCAGGGAAAAGCAGCCAAGCCCCATTCTAAACATAAATTACTTTAAAAAACCCACAAAACAAAGACAGTGAAAGAGAGAGAAATTCTTACAAAATCCGTTCAGGGTCTCTGATGCAACCTGGATTGACCATAGCTAGACCCACAGCTGGAAGAGACATAAGGCTGGACTCTCTTGGGGCTGAGAGGATTGGTGAGCTTGGGTGAGCAAACGCAGATACTTTAAAGTAACACCGCGGGGTACCCACCCCATGGGTCTCAAATCTCCAGGTACAAGGGCATCTTCCTACATCAAAACATGCATGGTAAACCCAGAAGATGGTATGCCGTGAGATCGGGAAAGGTTTCTAAAACACACCTCATTTCTCCTCTCCTTGTGCTCGGGTTCGCCATTCCAGCCGCTTGACTAACCATCTCCCTACTTGGAGAATCAGCACCTTTAACCTCCTGTTTCGTACAGGTTGCAATTTGTCCTGAGGATGAACGGGAAGACGGGCAACCAACGAGAGACTAGCCCTAGGTGTTGGGACAGGCACAGGTCACTCCATTTTCCCATCAGGAAGAAGAATGAACCACAGGCTCAGCCTGCTCCCCAGAACCAAAATAGGGCCTGAAGCAATCCTGCGCTTTTGCGGCCAGCTCCCAAAAAAGCGAGTAGACAAATGGAGCTCAGGCGCACTGCAATTCACAAACGTGCAGAGTTATAAATGAGAACCCTCGTCCACAAATATATTGAGGGAAGGCAACGAAGAGGATTTGAAAGCAAGGGAGATTTGCAGGAAACAGATTTCAGGAGGTAGATTCGACTCGCCTTTAAAGCACATGAAAAGCGGCAAAACGTTGACAATGATGCCCTTGGCCAAAAAGGGCGTATGCGTTTTTTCCTGAATATATTCAGGAAAAAACGCATACGCCCATTTTGGCCAACCAAGCAAGCCGGAAGGGCAAATCAGCGCTACAAAGAAGTCTCGCTTGCCCTCGGTCAAAAGGGCCATGCTGAAAAATGTGTAAAAACCAGAAAAGCAGGACAGGCCATGGAGACATGGGAGCCTTGCTACGCTGATGGGCGGGATGTAAATTGCCAACAGGCACTCTGGAGAAGTGTACGGTGTGTCCTGAAACAAGTAATAAACACAGCTTAGAGAGCATAGGGCATTTCCACTCATGGGCGTATAAATCGGGAAAACTAAAAATCAACAAGACACAGGCACCCCAAACTTTACGGCTGCTCTGTTTCCAAGAACCTCCAATTCGGTACACCTTCCATATCCCAGGAAAGAGAAAAATGGATAAAGAAATGGTGGGACTTGGCACAATGGAATATCACTCAGCCATGAAATCAGTGTCATAAGGCCAGTTAGCAGCATGATGAGTGGATTTAGGTCCGATGAGTCTAAGTGAAATAAGTCACACAGAAAAAGACACTTATCCTAAGATATCGCTTATAGAGGGAATGTCAAAATCGCTACACTTGAACTGAATTACAAAACAGAACAGAGTCACACCTTTGGAAGACACACTATGGCTGCTGAACGGGAAAGGTGAGGTGGGGTGATGCATAAAACAAGGGTTTGAAATTAGCTCAGAGACCACTCCATAAGCCAAATATGTAGTAGACAAGGCCTACTCCCTGCTCAGTGAACTGGACTCAACACCCCCTAGTCACCGCACAAGAATATATCTGACTCGTAAGAATCTGAAAACCCATGTATCGATATCTCTCTGCAAGTGAATCAAGAGGGTGTAAAGCGGCATAAACACAGCAGGGAAAAGCAGCCAAGCCCCATTCTAAACATAAATTACTTTAAAAAACCCACAAAACAAAGACAGTGAAAGAGAGATAAATTCTTACAAAATCCGTTCAGGGTCTCTGATGCAACCTGGATTGACCATAGCTAGACCCACAGCTGGATGAGACATAAGGCTGGACACTCTTGGGGCTGAGAGGATTGGTGAGGTTGGGTGAGCAAACGCAGATACTTTAAAGTAACACCACGGGGTACCCACCCCATGGGTCTCAAATCTCCAGGTACAAGGGCATCTTCCTACATCAAAACATGCATGGGAAACCCAGAAGATGGTATGCCGTGAGATCGGGAAAGGTTTCTAAAACGCACCTCATTTCTCCTCTCCTTGTGCTCGGTTCACCATTCCAGCTGCTTGACTAACCATCACCCTATTTGGAGAATCAGCACCTTTAACCTCCTGATTGTACAGGTTGCAATTTGTCCTGAGGATGAACGGGAAGACGCGGAACCAACGAGAGACGAGCCCTAGGTGTTGGGACAGGCATAGGTCACTCCATTTTCCCATCAGGAAGAAGAATGAACCACAGGCTCAGCCTGCCCCCCAGAACCAAAATAGGGCCTGAAGCAATCCTGCGCTTTTGCGGCCAGCTCCCAAAAATGCGAGGAGACAAATGGAGCTCAGGGGCACTGCAATTCACAAACGTGCAGAGTTATAAATGAGAACTCTCGTCCACAAATATATTGAGGGAAGGCAACGAAGAGGATTTGAAAGCAAGGCAGATTTGCAGGAAACAGATTTCAGGAGGTAGATTCGACTCACCTTTAAAGCACATGAAAAGCGGCAAAACGTTGACAATGATGCACTTGGCCAAGCAAGCCGGAAGGGCAAATCAGCGCTACAAAGAAGTCTCGCTTGCCCTCGGTCAAAAGGGCCATGCTGAAAAATGTGTAAAAACCAGAAAAGCAGGACAGGCCATGGAGACATGGGAGCCTTGCTACCCTGATTGGCGGGATGTAAATTGCCAACAGGCACTCTGGAGAAGTGTACGGTGTGTCCTGAAACAAGTAATAAACACAGCTTAGAGAGCATAGGGCATTTCCACTCATGGGTGTATAAATCGGGAAAACTAAAAATCAACAAGACACAGGCACCCCAAACTTTACGGCTGCTCTGTTTCCAAGAACCTCCACTTCGGTACACCTTCAATATCCCAGGAAAGAGAAAAATGGATAAAGAAATGGTGGGACTTGGCACAATGGAATATCACTCAGCCATGAAATCAATGTCATAAGGCTAGTTAGCAGCATGATGAGTGGATTTAGGTCCGATGATTCTAAGTGAAATAAGTCACACAGAAAAAGACACTTATCCTAAGATATCGCTTATAGAGGGAATGTCAAAATCGCTACACTTGAACTGAATTACAAAACAGAACAGAGTCACACCTTTGGGAGACACACTATGGCTGCTGAACGGGAAAGGTGAGGTGGGGTGATGCATAAAACAAGGGTTTGAAATTAGCTCAGAGACCGCTCCATAAGCCAAATATGTAATAGACAAGGCCTACTCCCTGCTCAGTGAACTGGACTCAACACCCCCTAGTCACCGCACAAGAATATATCTGACTCGTAAGAATCTGAAAACCCATGTATCGATATCTCTCTGCAAGTGAATCAAGAGGGTGTAAAGCGGCATAAACACAGCAGGGAAAAGCAGCCAAGCCCCATTCTAAACATAAATTACTTTAAAAAACCCACAAAACAAAGACAGTGAAAGAGAGAGAAATTCTTACAAAATCCGTTCAGGGTCTCTGATGCAACCTGGATTGACCATAGCTAGACCCACAGCTGGAAGAGACATAAGGCTGGACTCTCTTGGGGCTGAGAGGATTGGTGAGGTTGGGTGAGCAAACGCAGATACTTTAAAGTAACACCGCGGGGTACCCACCCCATGGGTCTCAAATCTCCAGGTACAAGGGCATCTTCCTACATCAAAACATGCATGGTAAACCCAGAAGATGGTATGCCGTGAGATCGGGAAAGGTTTCTAAAACACACCTCATTTCTCCTCTCCTTGTGCTCGGGTTCGCCATTCCAGCCGCTTGACTAACCATCTCCCTACTTGGAGAATCAGCACCTTTAACCTCCTGTTTCGTACAGGTTGCAATTTGTCCTGAGGATGAACGGGAAGACGGGCAACCAACGAGAGACTAGCCCTAGGTGTTGGGACAGGCACAGGTCACTCCATTTTCCCATCAGGAAGAAGAATGAACCACAGGCTCAGCCTGCCCCCCAGAACCAAAATAGGGCCTGAAGCAATCCTGCGCTTTTGCGTCCAGCTCCCAAAAAAGCGAGTAGACAAATGGAGCTCAGGGGCACTGCAATTCACAAACGTGCAGAGTTATAAATGAGAACCCTCGTCCACAAATATATTGAGGGAAGGCAACGAAGAGGATTTGAAAGCAAGGGAGATTTGCAGGAAACAGATTTCAGGAGGTAGATTCGACTCGCCTTTAAAGAACATGAAAAGCGGCAAAACGTTGACAATGATGCCCTTGGCCAAAAAGGGCGTATGCATTCTTTCCTGAATATATTCAGGAAAAAACGCATACGCCCTTTTTGGCCAACCAAGCAAGCCGGAAGGGCAAATCAGCGCTACAAAGAAGTCTCGCTTGCCCTCGGTCAAAAGGGCCATGCTGAAAAATGTGTAAAAACCAGAAAAGCAGGACAGGCCATGGAGACATGGGAGCCTTGCTACCCTGATTGGCGGGATGTAAATTGCCAACAGGCACTCTGGAGAAGTGTACGGTGTGTCCTGAAACAAGTAATAAACACAGCTTAGAGAGCATAGGGCATTTCCACTCATGGGCGTATAAATCGGGAAAACTAAAAATCAACAAGACACAGGCACCCCAAACTTTACGGCTGCTCTGTTTCCAAGAACCTCCACTTCGGTACACCTTCCATATCCCAGGAAAGAGAAAAATGGATAAAGAAATGGTGGGACTTGGCACAATGGAATATCACTCAGCCATGAAATCAGTGTCATAAGGCCAGTTAGCAGCATGATGAGTGGATTTAGGTCCGATGATTCTAAGTGAAATAAGTCACACAGAAAAAGACACTTATCCTAAGATATCGCTTATAGAGGGAATGTCAAAATCGCTACACTTGAACTGAATTACAAAACAGAACAGAGTCACACCTTTGGGAGACACACTATGGCTGCTGAACGGGAAAGGTGAGGTGGGGTGATGCATAAAACAAGGGTTTGAAATTAGCTCAGAGACCGCTCCATAAGCCAAATATGTAATAGACAAGGCCTACTCCCTGCTCAGTGAACTGGACTCAACACCCCCTAGTCACCGCACAAGAATATATCTGACTCGTAAGAATCTGAAAACCCATGTATCGATATCTCTCTGCAAGTGAATCAAGAGGGTGTAAAGCGGCATAAACACAGCAGGGAAAAGCAGCCAAGCCCCATTCTAAACATAAATTACTTTAAAAAACCCACAAAACAAAGACAGTGAAAGAGAGATAAATTCTTACAAAATCCGTTCAGGGTCTCTGATGCAACCTGGATTGACCATAGCTAGACCCACAGCTGGATGAGACATAAGGCTGGACACTCTTGGGGCTGAGAGGATTGGTGAGGTTGGGTGAGCAAACGCAGATACTTTAAAGTAACACCACGGGGTACCCACCCCATGGGTCTCAAATCTCCAGGTACAAGGGCATCTTCCTACATCAAAACATGCATGGGAAACCCAGAAGATGGTATGCCGTGAGATCGGGAAAGGTTTCTAAAACGCACCTCATTTCTCCTCTCCTTGTGCTCGGTTCACCATTCCAGCTGCTTGACTAACCATCACCCTATTTGGAGAATCAGCACCTTTAACCTCCTGATTGTACAGGTTGCAATTTGTCCTGAGGATGAACGGGAAGACGCGGAACCAACGAGAGACGAGCCCTAGGTGTTGGGACAGGCATAGGTCACTCCATTTTCCCATCAGGAAGAAGAATGAACCACAGGCTCAGCCTGCCCCCCAGAACCAAAATAGGGCCTGAAGCAATCTTGCGCTTTTGCGGCCAGCTCCCAAAAATGCGAGGAGACAAATGGAGCTCAGGGGCACTGCAATTCACAAACGTGCAGAGTTATAAATGAGAACTCTCGTCCACAAATATATTGAGGGAAGGCAACGAAGAGGATTTGAAAGCAAGGCAGATTTGCAGGAAACAGATTTCAGGAGGTAGATTCGACTCACCTTTAAAGCACATGAAAAGCGGCAAAACGTTGACAATGATGCACTTGGCCAAGCAAGCCGGAAGGGCAAATCAGCGCTACAAAGAAGTCTCGCTTGCCCTCGGTCAAAAGGGCCATGCTGAAAAATGTGTAAAAACCAGAAAAGCAGGACAGGCCATGGAGACATGGGAGCCTTGTTACCCTGATTGGCGGGATGTAAATTGCCAACAGGCACTCTGGAGAAGTGTACGGTGTGTCCTGAAACAAGTAATAAACACAGCTTAGAGAGCATAGGGCATTTCCACTCATGGGCGTATAAATCGGGAAAACTAAAAATCAACAAGACACAGGCACCCCAAACTTTACGGCTGCTCTGTTTCCAAGAACCTCCACTTCGGTACACCTTCAATATCCCAGGAAAGAGAAAAATGGATAAAGAAATGGTGGGACTTGGCACAATGGAATATCACTCAGCCATGAAATCAATGTCATAAGGCTAGTTAGCAGCATGATGAGTGGATTTAGGTCCGATGATTCTAAGTGAAATAAGTCACACAGAAAAAGACACTTATCCTAAGATATCGCTTATAGAGGGAATGTCAAAATGGCTACACTTGAACTGAATTACAAAACAGAACAGAGTCACACCTTTGGGAGACACACTATGGCTGCTGAACGGGAAAGGTGAGGTGGGGTGATGCATAAAACAAGGGTTTGAAATTAGCTCAGAGACCGCTCCATAAGCCAAATATGTAATAGACAAGGCCTACTCCCTGCTCAGTGAACTGGACTCAACACCCCCTAGTCACCGCACAAGAATATATCTGACTCGTAAGAATCTGAAAACCCATGTATCGATATCTCTCTGCAAGTGAATCAAGAGGGTGTAAAGCGGCATAAACACAGCAGGGAAAAGCAGCCAAGCCCCATTCTAAACATAAATTACTTTAAAAAACCCACAAAACAAAGACAGTGAAAGAGAGAGAAATTCTTACAAAATCCGTTCAGGGTCTCTGATGCAACCTGGATTGACCATAGCTAGACCCACAGCTGGAAGAGACATAAGGCTGGACTCTCTTGGGGCTGAGAGGATTGGTGAGGTTGGGTGAGCAAACGCAGATACTTTAAAGTAACACCGCGGGGTACCCACCCCATGGGTCTCAAATCTCCAGGTACAAGGGCATCTTCCTACATCAAAACATGCATGGTAAACCCAGAAGATGGTATGCCGTGAGATCGGGAAAGGTTTCTAAAACACACCTCATTTCTCCTCTCCTTGTGCTCGGGTTCGCCATTCCAGCCGCTTGACTAACCATCTCCCTACTTGGAGAATCAGCACCTTTAACCTCCTGTTTCGTACAGGTTGCAATTTGTCCTGAGGATGAACGGGAAGACGGGCAACCAACGAGAGACTAGCCCTAGGTGTTGGGACAGGCACAGGTCACTCCATTTTCCCATCAGGAAGAAGAATGAACCACAGGCTCAGCCTGCCCCCCAGAACCAAAATAGGGCCTGAAGCAATCCTGCGCTTTTGCGGCCAGCTCCCAAAAAAGCGAGTAGACAAATGGAGCTCAGGGGCACTGCAATTCACAAACGTGCAGAGTTATAAATGAGAACCCTCGTCCACAAATATATTGACGGAAGGCAACGAAGAGGATTTGAAAGCAAGGGAGATTTGCAGGAAACAGATTTCAGGAGGTAGATTCGACTCGCCTTTAAAGAACATGAAAAGCGGCAAAACGTTGACAATGATGCCCTTGGCCAAAAAGGGCGTATGCATTCTTTCCTGAATATATTCAGGAAAAAACGCATACGCCCTTTTTGGCCAACCAAGCAAGCCGGAAGGGCAAATCAGCGCTACAAAGAAGTCTCGCTTGCCCTCGGTCAAAAGGGCCATGCTGAAAAATGTGTAAAAACCAGAAAAGCAGGACAGGCCATGGAGACATGGGAGCCTTGCTACCCTGATTGGCGGGATGTAAATTGCCAACAGGCACTCTGGAGAAGTGTACGGTGTGTCCTGAAACAAGTAATAAACACAGCTTAGAGAGCATAGGGCATTTCCACTCATGGGCGTATAAATCGGGAAAACTAAAAATCAACAAGACACAGGCACCCCAAACTTTACGGCTGCTCTGTTTCCAAGAACCTCCACTTCGGTACACCTTCCATATCCCAGGAAAGAGAAAAATGGATAAAGAAATGGTGGGACTTGGCACAATGGAATATCACTCAGCCATGAAATCAGTGTCATAAGGCCAGTTAGCAGCATGATGAGTGGATTTAGGTCCGATGATTCTAAGTGAAATAAGTCACACAGAAAAAGACACTTATCCTAAGATATCGCTTATAGAGGGAATGTCAAAATCGCTACACTTGAACTGAATTACAAAACAGAACAGAGTCACACCTTTGGGAGACACACTATGGCTGCTGAACGGGAAAGGTGAGGTGGGGTGATGCATAAAACAAGGGTTTGAAATTAGCTCAGAGACCGCTCCATAAGCCAAATATGTAATAGACAAGGCCTACTCCCTGCTCAGTGAACTGGACTCAACACCCCCTAGTCACCGCACAAGAATATATCTGACTCGTAAGAATCTGAAAACCCATGTATCGATATCTCTCTGCAAGTGAATCAAGAGGGTGTAAAGCGGCATAAACACAGCAGGGAAAAGCAGCCAAGCCCCATTCTAAACATAAATTACTTTAAAAAACCCACAAAACAAAGACAGTGAAAGAGAGAGAAATTCTTACAAAATCCGTTCAGGGTCTCTGATGCAACCTGGATTGACCATAGCTAGACCCACAGCTGGATGAGTCATAAGGTTGGACACTCTTGGGGCTGAGAGGATTGGTGAGGTTGGGTGAGCAAATGCAGATACTTTAAAGTAACACCGCGGGGTACCCACCCCATGGGTCTCAAATCTCCAGGTACAAGGGCATCTTCCTACATCAAAACATGCATGGGAAACCCAGAAGATGGTATGCCGTGAGATCGGGAAAGGTTTCTAAAACGCACCTCATTTCTCCTCTCCTTGTGCTCGGTTCACCATTCCAGCTGCTTGACTAACCATCTCCCTATTTGGAGAATCAGCACCTTCAACCTCCTGATTGTACAGGTTGCAATTTGTCCTGAGGATGAACGGGAAGAAGGGGAACCAACGAGAGACTAGCCCTAGGTGTTGGGACAGGCACAGGTCACTCCATTTTCCCATCAGGAAGAAGAATGAACCACAGGCTCAGCCTGCCCCCCAGAACCAAAATAGGGCCTGAAGCAATCCTGCGCTTTTGCGGCCAGCTCCCAAAAGTGCGAGGAGACAAATGGAGCTCAGGGGCACTGCAATTCACAAACGTGCAGAGTTATAAATGAGAACTCTCGTCCACAAATATATTTAGGGAAGGCAACGAAGAGGATTTGAAAGCAAGGCAGATTTGCAGGAAACAGATTTCAGGAGGTAGATTCGACTCACATTTAAAGCACATGAAAAGCGGCAAAACGTTGACAATGATGCACTTGGCCAAGCAAGCCGGAAGGGCAAATCAGCGCTACAAAGAAGTCTCGCTTGCCCTCGGTCAAAAGGGCCATGCTGAAAAATGTGTAAAAACCAGAAAAGCAGGACAGGCCATGGAGACATGGGAGCCTTGCTACGCTGATGGGCGGGATGTAAATTGCCAACAGGCACTCTGGAGAAGTGTACGGTGTGTCCTGAAACAAGTAATAAACACAGCTTAGAGAGCATAGGGCATTTCCACTCATGGGCGTATAAATCGGGAAAACTAAAAATCAACAAGACACAGGCACCCCAAACTTTATGGCTGCTCTGTTTCCAAGAACCTCCACTTCGGTACACCTTCAATATCCCAGGAAAGAGAAAAATGGATAAAGAAATGGTGGGACTTGGCACAATGGAATATCACTCAGCCATGAAATCAATGTCATAAGGCTAGTTAGCAGCATGATGAGTGGATTTAGGTCCGATGATTCTAAGTGAAATAAGTTACACAGAAAAAGACACTTATCCTAAGATATCGCTTATAGAGGGAATGTCAAAATCGCTACACTTGAACTGAATTACAAAACAGAACAGAGTCACACCTTTGGGAGACACACTATGGCTGCTGAACGGGAAAGGTGAGGTGGGGTGATGCATAAAACAAGGGTTTGAAATTAGCTCAGAGACCGCTCCATAAGCCAAATATGTAATAGACAAGGCCTACTCCCTGCTCAGTGAACTGGACTCAACACCCCCTAGTCACCGCACAAGAATATATCTGACTCGTAAGAATCTGAAAACCCATGTATCGATATCTCTCTGCAAGTGAATCAAGAGGGTGTAAAGCGGCATCAACACAGCAGGGAAAAGCAGCCAAGCCCCATTCTAAACATAAATTACTTTAAAAAACCCACAAAACAAAGACAGTGAAAGAGAGAGAAATTCTTACAAAATCCGTTCAGGGTCTCTGATGCAACCTGGATTGACCATAGCTAGACCCACAGCTGGAAGAGACATAAGGCTGGACACTCTTGGGGCTGAGAGGATTGGTGAGGTTGGGTGAGCAAACGCAGATACTTTAAAGTAACACCGCGGGGTACCCACCCCATGGGTCTCAAATCTCCAGGTACAAGGGCATCTTCCTACATCAAAACATGCATGGTAAACCCAGAAGATGGTATGCCGTGAGATCGGGAAAGGTTTCTAAAACGCACCTCATTTCTCCTCTCCTTGTGCTCGGGTTCGCCATTCCAGCCGCTTGACTAAACATCTCCCTACTTGGAGAATCAGCACCTTTAACCTCCTGTTTCGTACAGGTTGCAATTTGTCCTGAGGATGAACGGGAAGAAGGGGAACCAATGAGAGACTAGCCCTAGGTTTTGAGACAGGCACAGGTCACTCCATTTTCCCATCAGGAAGAAGAATGAACCACAGGCTCAGCCTGCCCCCCAGAACCAAAATAGGGCCTGAAGCAATCCTGCGCTTTTGCGGCCAGCTCCCAAAAAAGCGAGTAGACAAATGGAGCTCAGGGGTACTGCAATTCACAAACGTGCAGAGTTATAAATGAGAACTCTCGTCCACAAATATATTGAGGGAAGGCAACGAAGAGGATTTGAAAGCAAGGCAGATTTGCAGGAAACAGATTTCAGGAGGTAGATTCGACTCGCCTTTAAAGCACATGAAAAGCGGCAAAACGTTGACAATGATGCCCTTGGCCAAAAAGGGCGTATGCGTTTTTTCCTGAATATATTCAGGAAAAAACGCATACGCCCTTTTTGGCCAACCAAGCAAGCCGGAAGGGCAAATCAGCGCTACAAAGAAGTCTCGCTTGCCCTCGGTCAAAAGGGCCATGCTGAAAAATGTGTAAAAACCAGAAAAGCAGGACAGGCCATGGAGACATGGGAGCCTTGCTACCCTGATTGGCGGGATGTAAATTGCCAACAGGCACTCTGGAGAAGTGTACGGTGTGTCCTGAAACAAGTAATAAACACAGCTTAGAGAGCATAGGGCATTTCCACTCATGGGCGTATAAATCGGGAAAACTAAAAATCAACAAGACACAGGCACCCCAAACTTTACGGCTGCTCTGTTTCCAAGAACCTCCACTTCGGTACACCTTCAATATCCCAGGAAAGAGAAAAATGGATAAAGAAATGGTGGGACTTGGCACAATGGAATATCACTCAGCCATGAAATCAATGTCATAAGGCTAGTTAGCAGCATGATGAGTGGATTTAGGTCCGATGATTCTAAGTGAAATAAGTCACACAGAAAAAGACACTTATCCTAAGATATCGCTTATAGAGGGAATGTCAAAATCGCTACACTTGAACTGAATTACAAAACAGAACAGAGTCACACCTTTGGGAGACAAACTATGGCTGCTGAACGGGAAAGGTGAGGTGGAGTGATGCATAAAACAAGGGTTTGAAATTAGCTCAGAGACCGCTCCATAAGCCAAATATGTAATAGACAAGGCCTACTCCCTGCTCAGTGAACTGGACTCAACACCCCCTAGTCACCGCACAAGAATATATCTGATTCGTAAGAATCTGAAAACCCATGTATCGATATCTCTCTGCAAGTGAATCAAGAGGGTGTAAAGCGGCATAAACACAGCAGGGAAAAGCAGCCAAGCCCCATTCTAAACATAAATTACTTTAAAAAACCCACAAAACAAAGACAGTGAAAGAGAGAGAAATTCTTACAAAATCCGTTCAGGGTCTCTGATGCAACCTGGATTGACCATAGCTAGACCCACAGCTGGAAGAGACATAAGGCTGGACCCTTTGGGGCTGAGAGGATTGGTGAGCTTGGGTGAGCAAACGCAGATACTTTAAAGTAACACCGCGGGGTACCCACCCCATGGGTCTCAAATCTCCAGGTACAAGGGCATCTTCCTACATCAAAACATGCATGGTAAACCCAGAAGATGGTATGCCGTGAGATCGGGAAAGGTTTCTAAAACACACCTCATTTCTCCTCTCCTTGTGCTCGGGTTCGCCATTCCAGCCGCTTGACTAACCATCTCCCTACTTGGAGAATCAGCACCTTTAACCTCCTGTTTCGTACAGGTTGCAATTTGTCCTGAGGATGAACGGGAAGACGGGCAACCAACGAGAGACTAGCCCTAGGTGTTGGGACAGGCACAGGTCACTCCATTTTCCCATCAGGAAGAAGAATGAACCACAGGCTCAGCCTGCTCCCCAGAACCAAAATAGGGCCTGAAGCAATCCTGCGCTTTTGCGGCCAGCTCCCAAAAAAGCGAGTAGACAAATGGAGCTCAGGGGCACTGCAATTCACAAACGTGCAGAGTTATAAATGAGAACCCTCGTCCACAAATATATTGAGGGAAGGCAACGAAGAGGATTTGAAAGCAAGGGAGATTTGCAGGAAACAGATTTCAGGAGGTAGATTCGACTCGCCTTTAAAGCACATGAAAAGCGGCAAAACGTTGACAATGATGCCCTTGGCCAAAAAGGGCGTATGCGTTTTTTCCTGAATATATTCAGGAAAAAACGCATACGCCCATTTTGGCCAACCAAGCAAGCCGGAAGGGCAAATCAGCGCTACAAAGAAGTCTCGCTTGCCCTCGGTCAAAAGGGCCATGCTGAAAAATGTGTAAAAACCAGAAAAGCAGGACAGGCCATGGAGACATGGGAGCCTTGCTACGCTGATGGGCGGGATGTAAATTGCCAACAGGCACTCTGGAGAAGTGTACGGTGTGTCCTGAAACAAGTAATAAACACAGCTTAGAGAGCATAGGGCATTTCCACTCATGGGCGTATAAATCGGGAAAACTAAAAATCAACAAGACACAGGCACCCCAAACTTTACGGCTGCTCTGTTTCCAAGAACCTCCACTTCGGTACACCTTCCATATCCCAGGAAAGAGAAAAATGGATAAAGAAATGGTGGGACTTGGCACAATGGAATATCACTCAGCCATGAAATCAGTGTCATAAGGCCAGTTAGCAGCATGATGAGTGGATTTAGGTCCGATGAGTCTAAGTGAAATAAGTCACACAGAAAAAGACACTTATCCTAAGATATCGCTTATAGAGGGAATGTCAAAATCGCTACACTTGAACTGAATTACAAAACAGAACAGAGTCACACCTTTGGAAGACACACTATGGCTGCTGAACGGGAAAGGTGAGGTGGGGTGATGCATAAAACAAGGGTTTGAAATTAGCTCAGAGACCACTCCATAAGCCAAATATGTAGTAGACAAGGCCTACTCCCTGCTCAGTGAACTGGACTCAACACCCCCTAGTCACCGCACAAGAATATATCTGACTCGTAAGAATCTGAAAACCCATGTATCGATATCTCTCTGCAAGTGAATCAAGAGGGTGTAAAGCGGCATAAACACAGCAGGGAAAAGCAGCCAAGCCCCATTCTAAACATAAATTACTTTAAAAAACCCACAAAACAAAGACAGTGAAAGAGAGAGAAATTCTTACAAAATCCGTTCAGGGTCTCTGATGCAACCTGGATTGACCATAGCTAGACCCACAGCTGGAAGAGACATAAGGCTGGACTCTCTTGGGGCTGAGAGGATTGGTGAGGTTGGGTGAGCAAACGCAGATACTTTAAAGTAACACCGCGGGGTACCCACCCCATGGGTCTCAAATCTCCAGGTACAAGGGCATCTTCCTACATCAAAACATGCATGGGAAACCCAGAAGATGGTATGCCGTGAGATCGCGAAAGGTTTCTAAAACGCACCTCATTTCTCCTCTCCTTGTGCTCGGTTCACCATTCCAGCTGCTTGACTAACCATCACCCTATTTGGAGAATCAGCACCTTTAACCTCCTGATTGTACAGGTTGCAATTTGTCCTGAGGATGAACGGGAAGACGCGGAACCAACGAGAGACGAGCCCTAGGTGTTGGGACAGGCATAGGTCACTCCATTTTCCCATCAGGAAGAAGAATGAACCACAGGCTCAGCCTGCCCCCCAGAACCAAAATAGGGCCTGAAGCAATCCTGCGCTTTTGCGGCCAGCTCCCAAAAATGCGAGGAGACAAATGGAGCTCAGGGGCACTGCAATTCACAAACGTGCAGAGTTATAAATGAGAACTCTCGTCCACAAATATATTGAGGGAAAGCAACGAAGAGGATTTGAAAGCAAGGCAGATTTGCAGGAAACAGATTTCAGGAGGTAGATTCGACTCACCTTTAAAGCACATGAAAAGCGGCAAAACGTTGACAATGATGCACTTGGCCAAGCAAGCCGGAAGGGCAAATCAGCGCTACAAAGAAGTCTCGCTTGCCCTCGGTCAAAAGGGCCATGCTGAACAATGTGTAAAAACCAGAAAAGCAGGACAGGCCATGGAGACATGGGAGCCTTGCTACCCTGATTGGCGGGATGTAAATTGCCAACAGGCACTCTGGAGAAGTGTACGGTGTGTCCTGAAACAAGTAATAAACACAGCTTAGAGAGCATAGGGCATTTCCACTCATGGGTGTATAAATCGGGAAAACTAAAAATCAACAAGACACAGGCACCCCAAACTTTACGGCTGCTCTGTTTCCAAGAACCTCCACTTCGGTACACCTTCAATATCCCAGGAAAGAGAAAAATGGATAAAGAAATGGTGGGACTTGGCACAATGGAATATCACTCAGCCATGAAATCAATGTCATAAGGCTAGTTAGCAGCATGATGAGTGGATTTAGGTCCGATGATTCTAAGTGAAATAAGTCACACAGAAAAAGACACTTATCCTAAGATATCGCTTATAGAGGGAATGTCAAAATGGCTACACTTGAACTGAATTACAAAACAGAACAGAGTCACACCTTTGGGAGACACACTATGGCTGCTGAACGGGAAAGGTGAGGTGGGGTGATGCATAAAACAAGGGTTTGAAATTAGCTCAGAGACCGCTCCATAAGCCAAATATGTAATAGACAAGGCCTACTCCCTGCTCAGTGAACTGGACTCAACACCCCCTAGTCACCGCACAAGAATATATCTGACTCGTAAGAATCTGAAAACCCATGTATCGATATCTCTCTGCAAGTGAATCAAGAGGGTGTAAAGCGGCATAAACACAGCAGGGAAAAGCAGCCAAGCCCCATTCTAAACATAAATTACTTTAAAAAACCCACAAAACAAAGACAGTGAAAGAGAGAGAAATTCTTACAAAATCCGTTCAGGGTCTCTGATGCAACCTGGATTGACCATAGCTAGACCCACAGCTGGAAGAGACATAAGGCTGGACTCTCTTGGGGCTGAGAGGATTGGTGAGGTTGGGTGAGCAAACGCAGATACTTTAAAGTAACACCGCGGGGTACCCACCCCATGGGTCTCAAATCTCCAGGTACAAGGGCATCTTCCTACATCAAAACATGCATGGTAAACCCAGAAGATGGTATGCTGTGAGATCGGGAAAGGTTTCTAAAACACACCTCATTTCTCCTCTCCTTGTGCTCGGGTTCGCCATTCCAGCCGCTTGACTAACCATCTCCCTACTTGGAGAATCAGCACCTTTAACCTCCTGTTTCGTACAGGTTGCAATTTGTCCTGAGGATGAACGGGAAGACGGGCAACCAACGAGAGACTAGCCCTAGGTGTTGGGACAGGCACAGGTCACTCCATTTTCCCATCAGGAAGAAGAATGAACCACAGGCTCAGCCTGCCCCCCAGAACCAAAATAGGGCCTGAAGCAATCCTGCGCTTTTGCGGCCAGCTCCCAAAAAAGCGAGTAGACAAATGGAGCTCAGGGGCACTGCAATTCACAAACGTGCAGAGTTATAAATGAGAACCCTCGTCCACAAATATATTGAGGGAAGGCAACGAAGAGGATTTGAAAGCAAGGGAGATTTGCAGGAAACAGATTTCAGGAGGTAGATTCGACTCGCCTTTAAAGAACATGAAAAGCGGCAAAACGTTGACAATGATGCCCTTGGCCAAAAAGGGCGTATGCATTCTTTCCTGAATATATTCAGGAAAAAACGCATACGCCCTTTTTGGCCAACCAAGCAAGCCGGAAGGGCAAATCAGCGCTACAAAGAAGTCTCGCTTGCCCTCGGTCAAAAGGGCCATGCTGAAAAATGTGTAAAAACCAGAAAAGCAGGACAGGCCATGGAGACATGGGAGCCTTGCTACCCTGATTGGCGGGATGTAAATTGCCAACAGGCACTCTGGAGAAGTGTACGGTGTGTCCTGAAACAAGTAATAAACACAGCTTAGAGAGCATAGGGCATTTCCACTCATGGGCGTATAAATCGGGAAAACTAAAAATCAACAAGACACAGGCACCCCAAACTTTACGGCTGCTCTGTTTCCAAGAACCTCCACTTCGGTACACCTTCCATATCCCAGGAAAGAGAAAAATGGATAAAGAAATGGTGGGACTTGGCACAATGGAATATCACTCAGCCATGAAATCAGTGTCATAAGGCCAGTTAGCAGCATGATGAGTGGATTTAGGTCCGATGATTCTAAGTGAAATAAGTCACACAGAAAAAGACACTTATCCTAAGATATCGCTTATAGAGGGAATGTCAAAATCGCTACACTTGAACTGAATTACAAAACAGAACAGAGTCACACCTTTGGGAGACACACTATGGCTGCTGAACGGGAAAGGTGAGGTGGGGTGATGCATAAAACAAGGGTTTGAAATTAGCTCAGAGACCGCTCCATAAGCCAAATATGTAATAGACAAGGCCTACTCCCTGCTCAGTGAACTGGACTCAACACCCCCTAGTCACCGCACAAGAATATATCTGACTCGTAAGAATCTGAAAACCCATGTATCGATATATCTCTGCAAGTGAATCAAGAGGGTGTAAAGCGGCATAAACACAGCAGGGAAAAGCAGCCAAGCCCCATTCTAAACATAAATTACTTTAAACAACCCACAAAACAAAGACAGTGAAAGAGAGAGAAATTCTTACAAAATCCGTTCAGGGTCTCTGATGCAACCTGGATTGACCATAGCTAGACCCACAGCTGGAAGAGACATAAGGCTGGACTCTCTTGGGGCTGAGAGGATTGGTGAGGTTGGGTGAGCAAACGCAGATACTTTAAAGTAACACCGCGGGGTACCCACCCCATGGGTCTCAAATCTCCAGGTACAAGGGCATCTTCCTACATCAAAACATGCATGGGAAACCCAGAAGATGGTATGCCGTGAGATCGCGAAAGGTTTCTAAAACGCACCTCATTTCTCCTCTCCTTGTGCTCGGTTCACCATTCCAGCTGCTTGACTAACCATCACCCTATTTGGAGAATCAGCACCTTTAACCTCCTGATTGTACAGGTTGCAATTTGTCCTGAGGATGAACGGGAAGACGCGGAACCAACGAGAGACGAGCCCTAGGTGTTGGGACAGGCATAGGTCACTCCATTTTCCCATCAGGAAGAAGAATGAACCACAGGCTCAGCCTGCCCCCCAGAACCAAAATAGGGCCTGAAGCAATCCTGCGCTTTTGCGGCCAGCTCCCAAAAATGCGAGGAGACAAATGGAGCTCAGGGGCACTGCAATTCACAAACGTGCAGAGTTATAAATGAGAACTCTCGTCCACAAATATATTGAGGGAAAGCAACGAAGAGGATTTGAAAGCAAGGCAGATTTGCAGGAAACAGATTTCAGGAGGTAGATTCGACTCACCTTTAAAGCACATGAAAAGCGGCAAAACGTTGACAATGATGCACTTGGCCAAGCAAGCCGGAAGGGCAAATCAGCGCTACAAAGAAGTCTCGCTTGCCCTCGGTCAAAAGGGCCATGCTGAACAATGTGTAAAAACCAGAAAAGCAGGACAGGCCATGGAGACATGGGAGCCTTGCTACCCTGATTGGCGGGATGTAAATTGCCAACAGGCACTCTGGAGAAGTGTACGGTGTGTCCTGAAACAAGTAATAAACACAGCTTAGAGAGCATAGGGCATTTCCACTCATGGGTGTATAAATCGGGAAAACTAAAAATCAACAAGACACAGGCACCCCAAACTTTACGGCTGCTCTGTTTCCAAGAACCTCCACTTCGGTACACCTTCAATATCCCAGGAAAGAGAAAAATGGATAAAGAAATGGTGGGACTTGGCACAATGGAATATCACTCAGCCATGAAATCAATGTCATAAGGCTAGTTAGCAGCATGATGAGTGGATTTAGGTCCGATGATTCTAAGTGAAATAAGTCACACAGAAAAAGACACTTATCCTAAGATATCGCTTATAGAGGGAATGTCAAAATGGCTACACTTGAACTGAATTACAAAACAGAACAGAGTCACACCTTTGGGAGACACACTATGGCTGCTGAACGGGAAAGGTGAGGTGGGGTGATGCATAAAACAAGGGTTTGAAATTAGCTCAGAGACCGCTCCATAAGCCAAATATGTAATAGACAAGGCCTACTCCCTGCTCAGTGAACTGGACTCAACACCCCCTAGTCACCGCACAAGAATATATCTGACTCGTAAGAATCTGAAAACCCATGTATCGATATCTCTCTGCAAGTGAATCAAGAGGGTGTAAAGCGGCATAAACACAGCAGGGAAAAGCAGCCAAGCCCCATTCTAAACATAAATTACTTTAAAAAACCCACAAAACAAAGACAGTGAAAGAGAGAGAAATTCTTACAAAATCCGTTCAGGGTCTCTGATGCAACCTGGATTGACCATAGCTAGACCCACAGCTGGAAGAGACATAAGGCTGGACTCTCTTGGGGCTGAGAGGATTGGTGAGGTTGGGTGAGCAAACGCAGATACTTTAAAGTAACACCGCGGGGTACCCACCCCATGGGTCTCAAATCTCCAGGTACAAGGGCATCTTCCTACATCAAAACATGCATGGTAAACCCAGAAGATGGTATGCTGTGAGATCGGGAAAGGTTTCTAAAACACACCTCATTTCTCCTCTCCTTGTGCTCGGGTTCGCCATTCCAGCCGCTTGACTAACCATCTCCCTACTTGGAGAATCAGCACCTTTAACCTCCTGTTTCGTACAGGTTGCAATTTGTCCTGAGGATGAACGGGAAGACGGGCAACCAACGAGAGACTAGCCCTAGGTGTTGGGACAGGCACAGGTCACTCCATTTTCCCATCAGGAAGAAGAATGAACCACAGGCTCAGCCTGCCCCCCAGAACCAAAATAGGGCCTGAAGCAATCCTGCGCTTTTGCGGCCAGCTCCCAAAAAAGCGAGTAGACAAATGGAGCTCAGGGGCACTGCAATTCACAAACGTGCAGAGTTATAAATGAGAACCCTCGTCCACAAATATATTGAGGGAAGGCAACGAAGAGGATTTGAAAGCAAGGGAGATTTGCAGGAAACAGATTTCAGGAGGTAGATTCGACTCGCCTTTAAAGAACATGAAAAGCGGCAAAACGTTGACAATGATGCCCTTGGCCAAAAAGGGCGTATGCATTCTTTCCTGAATATATTCAGGAAAAAACGCATACGCCCTTTTTGGCCAACCAAGCAAGCCGGAAGGGCAAATCAGCGCTACAAAGAAGTCTCGCTTGCCCTCGGTCAAAAGGGCCATGCTGAAAAATGTGTAAAAACCAGAAAAGCAGGACAGGCCATGGAGACATGGGAGCCTTGCTACCCTGATTGGCGGGATGTAAATTGCCAACAGGCACTCTGGAGAAGTGTACGGTGTGTCCTGAAACAAGTAATAAACACAGCTTAGAGAGCATAGGGCATTTCCACTCATGGGCGTATAAATCGGGAAAACTAAAAATCAACAAGACACAGGCACCCCAAACTTTACGGCTGCTCTGTTTCCAAGAACCTCCACTTCGGTACACCTTCCATATCCCAGGAAAGAGAAAAATGGATAAAGAAATGGTGGGACTTGGCACAATGGAATATCACTCAGCCATGAAATCAGTGTCATAAGGCCAGTTAGCAGCATGATGAGTGGATTTAGGTCCGATGATTCTAAGTGAAATAAGTCACACAGAAAAAGACACTTATCCTAAGATATCGCTTATAGAGGGAATGTCAAAATCGCTACACTTGAACTGAATTACAAAACAGAACAGAGTCACACCTTTGGGAGACACACTATGGCTGCTGAACGGGAAAGGTGAGGTGGGGTGATGCATAAAACAAGGGTTTGAAATTAGCTCAGAGACCGCTCCATAAGCCAAATATGTAATAGACAAGGCCTACTCCCTGCTCAGTGAACTGGACTCAACACCCCCTAGTCACCGCACAAGAATATATCTGACTCGTAAGAATCTGAAAACCCATGTATCGATATATCTCTGCAAGTGAATCAAGAGGGTGTAAAGCGGCATAAACACAGCAGGGAAAAGCAGCCAAGCCCCATTCTAAACATAAATTACTTTAAACAACCCACAAAACAAAGACAGTGAAAGAGAGAGAAATTCTTACAAAATCCGTTCAGGGTCTCTGATGCAACCTGGATTGACCATAGCTAGACCCACAGCTGGAAGAGACATAAGGCTGGACTCTCTTGGGGCTGAGAGGATTGGTGAGGTTGGGTGAGCAAACGCAGATACTTTAAAGTAACACCGCGGGGTACCCACCCCATGGGTCTCAAATCTCCAGGTACAAGGGCATCTTCCTACATCAAAACATGCATGGGAAACCCAGAAGATGGTATGCCGTGAGATCGCGAAAGGTTTCTAAAACGCACCTCATTTCTCCTCTCCTTGTGCTCGGTTCACCATTCCAGCTGCTTGACTAACCATCACCCTATTTGGAGAATCAGCACCTTTAACCTCCTGATTGTACAGGTTGCAATTTGTCCTGAGGATGAACGGGAAGACGCGGAACCAACGAGAGACGAGCCCTAGGTGTTGGGACAGGCATAGGTCACTCCATTTTCCCATCAGGAAGAAGAATGAACCACAGGCTCAGCCTGCCCCCCAGAACCAAAATAGGGCCTGAAGCAATCCTGCGCTTTTGCGGCCAGCTCCCAAAAATGCGAGGAGACAAATGGAGCTCAGGGGCACTGCAATTCACAAACGTGCAGAGTTATAAATGAGAACTCTCGTCCACAAATATATTGAGGGAAAGCAACGAAGAGGATTTGAAAGCAAGGCAGATTTGCAGGAAACAGATTTCAGGAGGTAGATTCGACTCACCTTTAAAGCACATGAAAAGCGGCAAAACGTTGACAATGATGCACTTGGCCAAGCAAGCCGGAAGGGCAAATCAGCGCTACAAAGAAGTCTCGCTTGCCCTCGGTCAAAAGGGCCATGCTGAAAAATGTGTAAAAACCAGAAAAGCAGGACAGGCCATGGAGACATGGGAGCCTTGCTACCCTGATTGGCGGGATGTAAATTGCCAACAGGCACTCTGGAGAAGTGTACGGTGTGTCCTGAAACAAGTAATAAACACAGCTTAGAGAGCATAGGGCATTTCCACTCATGGGTGTATAAATCGGGAAAACTAAAAATCAACAAGACACAGGCACCCCAAACTTTACGGCTGCTCTGTTTCCAAGAACCTCCACTTCGGTACACCTTCAATATCCCAGGAAAGAGAAAAATGGATAAAGAAATGGTGGGACTTGGCACAATGGAATATCACTCAGCCATGAAATCAATGTCATAAGGCTAGTTAGCAGCATGATGAGTGGATTTAGGTCCGATGATTCTAAGTGAAATAAGTCACACAGAAAAAGACACTTATCCTAAGATATCGCTTATAGAGGGAATGTCAAAATGGCTACACTTGAACTGAATTACAAAACAGAACAGAGTCACACCTTTGGGAGACACACTATGGCTGCTGAACGGGAAAGGTGAGGTGGGGTGATGCATAAAACAAGGGTTTGAAATTAGCTCAGAGACCGCTCCATAAGCCAAATATGTAATAGACAAGGCCTACTCCCTGCTCAGTGAACTGGACTCAACACCCCCTAGTCACCGCACAAGAATATATCTGACTCGTAAGAATCTGAAAACCCATGTATCGATATCTCTCTGCAAGTGAATCAAGAGGGTGTAAAGCGGCATAAACACAGCAGGGAAAAGCAGCCAAGCCCCATTCTAAACATAAATTACTTTAAAAAACCCACAAAACAAAGACAGTGAAAGAGAGAGAAATTCTTACAAAATCCGTTCAGGGTCTCTGATGCAACCTGGATTGACCATAGCTAGACCCACAGCTGGAAGAGACATAAGGCTGGACTCTCTTGGGGCTGAGAGGATTGGTGAGGTTGGGTGAGCAAACGCAGATACTTTAAAGTAACACCGCGGGGTACCCACCCCATGGGTCTCAAATCTCCAGGTACAAGGGCATCTTCCTACATCAAAACATGCATGGTAAACCCAGAAGATGGTATGCTGTGAGATCGGGAAAGGTTTCTAAAACACACCTCATTTCTCCTCTCCTTGTGCTCGGGTTCGCCATTCCAGCCGCTTGACTAACCATCTCCCTACTTGGAGAATCAGCACCTTTAACCTCCTGTTTCGTACAGGTTGCAATTTGTCCTGAGGATGAACGGGAAGACGGGCAACCAACGAGAGACTAGCCCTAGGTGTTGGGACAGGCACAGGTCACTCCATTTTCCCATCAGGAAGAAGAATGAACCACAGGCTCAGCCTGCCCCCCAGAACCAAAATAGGGCCTGAAGCAATCCTGCGCTTTTGCGGCCAGCTCCCAAAAAAGCGAGTAGACAAATGGAGCTCAGGGGCACTGCAATTCACAAACGTGCAGAGTTATAAATGAGAACCCTCGTCCACAAATATATTGAGGGAAGGCAACGAAGAGGATTTGAAAGCAAGGGAGATTTGCAGGAAACAGATTTCAGGAGGTAGATTCGACTCGCCTTTAAAGAACATGAAAAGCGGCAAAACGTTGACAATGATGCCCTTGGCCAAAAAGGGCGTATGCATTCTTTCCTGAATATATTCAGGAAAAAACGCATACGCCCTTTTTGGCCAACCAAGCAAGCCGGAAGGGCAAATCAGCGCTACAAAGAAGTCTCGCTTGCCCTCGGTCAAAAGGGCCATGCTGAAAAATGTGTAAAAACCAGAAAAGCAGGACAGGCCATGGAGACATGGGAGCCTTGCTACCCTGATTGGCGGGATGTAAATTGCCAACAGGCACTCTGGAGAAGTGTACGGTGTGTCCTGAAACAAGTAATAAACACAGCTTAGAGAGCATAGGGCATTTCCACTCATGGGCGTATAAATCGGGAAAACTAAAAATCAACAAGACACAGGCACCCCAAACTTTACGGCTGCTCTGTTTCCAAGAACCTCCACTTCGGTACACCTTCCATATCCCAGGAAAGAGAAAAATGGATAAAGAAATGGTGGGACTTGGCACAATGGAATATCACTCAGCCATGAAATCAGTGTCATAAGGCCAGTTAGCAGCATGATGAGTGGATTTAGGTCCGATGATTCTAAGTGAAATAAGTCACACAGAAAAAGACACTTATCCTAAGATATCGCTTATAGAGGGAATGTCAAAATCGCTACACTTGAACTGAATTACAAAACAGAACAGAGTCACACCTTTGGGAGACACACTATGGCTGCTGAACGGGAAAGGTGAGGTGGGGTGATGCATAAAACAAGGGTTTGAAATTAGCTCAGAGACCGCTCCATAAGCCAAATATGTAATAGACAAGGCCTACTCCCTGCTCAGTGAACTGGACTCAACACCCCCTAGTCACCGCACAAGAATATATCTGACTCGTAAGAATCTGAAAACCCATGTATCGATATATCTCTGCAAGTGAATCAAGAGGGTGTAAAGCGGCATAAACACAGCAGGGAAAAGCAGCCAAGCCCCATTCTAAACATAAATTACTTTAAACAACCCACAAAACAAAGACAGTGAAAGAGAGAGAAATTCTTACAAAATCCGTTCAGGGTCTCTGATGCAACCTGGATTGACCATAGCTAGACCCACAGCTGGAAGAGACATAAGGCTGGACTCTCTTGGGGCTGAGAGGATTGGTGAGGTTGGGTGAGCAAACGCAGATACTTTAAAGTAACACCGCGGGGTACCCACCCCATGGGTCTCAAATCTCCAGGTACAAGGGCATCTTCCTACATCAAAACATGCATGGGAAACCCAGAAGATGGTATGCCGTGAGATCGCGAAAGGTTTCTAAAACGCACCTCATTTCTCCTCTCCTTGTGCTCGGTTCACCATTCCAGCTGCTTGACTAACCATCACCCTATTTGGAGAATCAGCACCTTTAACCTCCTGATTGTACAGGTTGCAATTTGTCCTGAGGATGAACGGGAAGACGCGGAACCAACGAGAGACGAGCCCTAGGTGTTGGGACAGGCATAGGTCACTCCATTTTCCCATCAGGAAGAAGAATGAACCACAGGCTCAGCCTGCCCCCCAGAACCAAAATAGGGCCTGAAGCAATCCTGCGCTTTTGCGGCCAGCTCCCAAAAATGCGAGGAGACAAATGGAGCTCAGGGGCACTGCAATTCACAAACGTGCAGAGTTATAAATGAGAACTCTCGTCCACAAATATATTGAGGGAAAGCAACGAAGAGGATTTGAAAGCAAGGCAGATTTGCAGGAAACAGATTTCAGGAGGTAGATTCGACTCACCTTTAAAGCACATGAAAAGCGGCAAAACGTTGACAATGATGCACTTGGCCAAGCAAGCCGGAAGGGCAAATCAGCGCTACAAAGAAGTCTCGCTTGCCCTCGGTCAAAAGGGCCATGCTGAAAAATGTGTAAAAACCAGAAAAGCAGGACAGGCCATGGAGACATGGGAGCCTTGCTACCCTGATTGGCGGGATGTAAATTGCCAACAGGCACTCTGGAGAAGTGTACGGTGTGTCCTGAAACAAGTAATAAACACAGCTTAGAGAGCATAGGGCATTTCCACTCATGGGTGTATAAATCGGGAAAACTAAAAATCAACAAGACACAGGCACCCCAAACTTTACGGCTGCTCTGTTTCCAAGAACCTCCACTTCGGTACACCTTCAATATCCCAGGAAAGAGAAAAATGGATAAAGAAATGGTGGGACTTGGCACAATGGAATATCACTCAGCCATGAAATCAATGTCATAAGGCTAGTTAGCAGCATGATGAGTGGATTTAGGTCCGATGATTCTAAGTGAAATAAGTCACACAGAAAAAGACACTTATCCTAAGATATCGCTTATAGAGGGAATGTCAAAATGGCTACACTTGAACTGAATTACAAAACAGAACAGAGTCACACCTTTGGGAGACACACTATGGCTGCTGAACGGGAAAGGTGAGGTGGGGTGATGCATAAAACAAGGGTTTGAAATTAGCTCAGAGACCGCTCCATAAGCCAAATATGTAATAGACAAGGCCTACTCCCTGCTCAGTGAACTGGACTCAACACCCCCTAGTCACCGCACAAGAATATATCTGACTCGTAAGAATCTGAAAACCCATGTATCGATATCTCTCTGCAAGTGAATCAAGAGGGTGTAAAGCGGCATAAACACAGCAGGGAAAAGCAGCCAAGCCCCATTCTAAACATAAATTACTTTAAAAAACCCACAAAACAAAGACAGTGAAAGAGAGAGAAATTCTTACAAAATCCGTTCAGGGTCTCTGATGCAACCTGGATTGACCATAGCTAGACCCACAGCTGGAAGAGACATAAGGCTGGACTCTCTTGGGGCTGAGAGGATTGGTGAGGTTGGGTGAGCAAACGCAGATACTTTAAAGTAACACCGCGGGGTACCCACCCCATGGGTCTCAAATCTCCAGGTACAAGGGCATCTTCCTACATCAAAACATGCATGGTAAACCCAGAAGATGGTATGCTGTGAGATCGGGAAAGGTTTCTAAAACACACCTCATTTCTCCTCTCCTTGTGCTCGGGTTCGCCATTCCAGCCGCTTGACTAACCATCTCCCTACTTGGAGAATCAGCACCTTTAACCTCCTGTTTCGTACAGGTTGCAATTTGTCCTGAGGATGAACGGGAAGACGGGCAACCAACGAGAGACTAGCCCTAGGTGTTGGGACAGGCACAGGTCACTCCATTTTCCCATCAGGAAGAAGAATGAACCACAGGCTCAGCCTGCCCCCCAGAACCAAAATAGGGCCTGAAGCAATCCTGCGCTTTTGCGGCCAGCTCCCAAAAAAGCGAGTAGACAAATGGAGCTCAGGGGCACTGCAATTCACAAACGTGCAGAGTTATAAATGAGAACCCTCGTCCACAAATATATTGAGGGAAGGCAACGAAGAGGATTTGAAAGCAAGGGAGATTTGCAGGAAACAGATTTCAGGAGGTAGATTCGACTCGCCTTTAAAGAACATGAAAAGCGGCAAAACGTTGACAATGATGCCCTTGGCCAAAAAGGGCGTATGCATTCTTTCCTGAATATATTCAGGAAAAAACGCATACGCCCTTTTTGGCCAACCAAGCAAGCCGGAAGGGCAAATCAGCGCTACAAAGAAGTCTCGCTTGCCCTCGGTCAAAAGGGCCATGCTGAAAAATGTGTAAAAACCAGAAAAGCAGGACAGGCCATGGAGACATGGGAGCCTTGCTACCCTGATTGGCGGGATGTAAATTGCCAACAGGCACTCTGGAGAAGTGTACGGTGTGTCCTGAAACAAGTAATAAACACAGCTTAGAGAGCATAGGGCATTTCCACTCATGGGCGTATAAATCGGGAAAACTAAAAATCAACAAGACACAGGCACCCCAAACTTTACGGCTGCTCTGTTTCCAAGAACCTCCACTTCGGTACACCTTCCATATCCCAGGAAAGAGAAAAATGGATAAAGAAATGCTGGGACTTGGCACAATGGAATATCACTCAGCCATGAAATCAGTGTCATAAGGCCAGTTAGCAGCATGATGAGTGGATTTAGGTCCGATGATTCTAAGTGAAATAAGTCACACAGAAAAAGACACTTATCCTAAGATATCGCTTATAGAGGGAATGTCAAAATCGCTACACTTGAACTGAATTACAAAACAGAACAGAGTCACACCTTTGGGAGACACACTATGGCTGCTGAACGGGAAAGGTGAGGTGGGGTGATGCATAAAACAAGGGTTTGAAATTAGCTCAGAGACCGCTCCATAAGCCAAATATGTAATAGACAAGGCCTACTCCCTGCTCAGTGAACTGGACTCAACACCCCCTAGTCACCGCACAAGAATATATCTGACTCGTAAGAATCTGAAAACCCATGTATCGATATCTCTCTGCAAGTGAATCAAGAGGGTGTAAAGCGGCATAAACACAGCAGGGAAAAGCAGCCAAGCCCCATTCTAAACATAAATTACTTTAAAAAACCCACAAAACAAAGACAGTGAAAGAGAGAGAAATTCTTACAAAATCCGTTCAGGGTCTCTGATGCAACCTGGATTGACCACAGCTAGACCCACAGCTGGAAGAGACATAAGGCTGGACTCTCTTGGGGCTGAGAGGATTGGTGAGGTTGGGTGAGCAAACGCAGATACTTTAAAGTAACACCGCGGGGTACCCACCCCATGGGTCTCAAATCTCCAGGTACAAGGGCATCTTCCTACATCAAAACATGCATGGTAAACCCAGAAGATGGTATGCCGTGAGATCGGGAAAGGTTTCTAAAACACACCTCATTTCTCCTCTCCTTGTGCTCGGGTTCGCCATTCCAACCGCTTGACTAACCATCTCCCTACTTGGAGAATCAGCACCTTTAACCTCCTGTTTCGTACAGGTTGCAATTTGTCCTGAGGATGAACGGGAAGACGGGCAACCAACGAGAGACTAGCCCTAGGTGTTGGGACAGGCACAGGTCACTCCATTTTCCCATCAGGAAGAAGAATGAACCACAGGCTCAGCCTGCCCCCCAGAACCAAAATAGGGCCTGAAGCAATCCTGCGCTTTTGCGGCCAGCTCCCAAAAAAGCGAGTAGACAAATGGAGCTCAGGGGCACTGCAATTCACAAACGTGCAGAGTTATAAATGAGAACCCTCGTCCACAAATATATTGAGGGAAGGCAACGAAGAGGATTTGAAAGCAAGGGAGATTTGCAGGAAACAGATTTCAGGAGGTAGATTCGACTCGCCTTTAAAGCACATGAAAAGCGGCAAAACGTTGACAATGATGCCCTTGGCCAAAAAGGGCGTATGCGTTTTTTCCTGAATATATTCAGGAAAAAACGCATACGCCCATTTTGGCCAACCAAGCAAGCCGGAAGGGCAAATCAGCGCTACAAAGAAGTCTCGCTTGCCCTCGGTCAAAAGGGCCATGCTGAAAAATGTGTAAAAACCAGAAAAGCAGGACAGGCCATGGAGACATGGGAGCCTTGCTACCCTGATTGGCGGGATGTAAATTGCCAACAGGCACTCTGGAGAAGTGTACGGTGTGTCCTGAAACAAGTAATAAACACAGCTTAGAGAGCATAGGGCATTTCCACTCATGGGCGTATAAATCGGGAAAACTAAAAATCAACAAGACACAGGCACCCCAAACTTTACGGCTGCTCTGTTTCCAAGAACCTCCACTTCGGTACACCTTCAATATCCCAGGAAAGAGAAAAATGGATAAAGAAATGGTGGGACTTGGCACAATGGAATATCACTCAGCCATGAAATCAATGTCATAAGGCTAGTTAGCAGCATGATGAGTGGATTTAGGTCCGATGATTCTAAGTGAAATAAGTCACACAGAAAAAGACACTTATCCTAAGATATCGCTTATAGAGGGAATGTCAAAATGGCTACACTTGAACTGAATTACAAAACAGAACAGAGTCACACCTTTGGGAGACACACTATGGCTGCTGAACGGGAAAGGTGAGGTGGGGTGATGCATAAAACAAGGGTTTGAAATTAGCTCAGAGACCGCTCCATAAGCCAAATATGTAATAGACAAGGCCTACTCCCTGCTCAGTGAACTGGACTCAACACCCCCTAGTCACCGCACAAGAATATATCTGACTCGTAAGAATCTGAAAACCCATGTATCGATATCTCTCTGCAAGTGAATCAAGAGGGTGTAAAGCGGCATAAACACAGCAGGGAAAAGCAGCCAAGCCCCATTCTAAACATAAATTACTTTAAAAAACCCACAAAACAAAGACAGTGAAAGAGAGAGAAATTCTTACAAAATCCGTTCAGGGTCTCTGATGCAACCTGGATTGACCATAGCTAGACCCACAGCTGGAAGAGACATAAGGCTGGACTCTCTTGGGGCTGAGAGGATTGGTGAGGTTGGGTGAGCAAACGCAGATACTTTAAAGTAACACCGCGGGGTACCCACCCCATGGGTCTCAAATCTCCAGGTACAAGGGCATCTTCCTACATCAAAACATGCATGGTAAACCCAGAAGATGGTATGCCGTGAGATCGGGAAAGGTTTCTAAAACACACCTCATTTCTCCTCTCCTTGTGCTCGGGTTCGCCATTCCAGCCGCTTGACTAACCATCTCCCTACTTGGAGAATCAGCACCTTTAACCTCCTGTTTCGTACAGGTTGCAATTTGTCCTGAGGATGAACGGGAAGACGGGCAACCAACGAGAGACTAGCCCTAGGTGTTGGGACAGGCACAGGTCACTCCATTTTCCCATCAGGAAGAAGAATGAACCACAGGCTCAGCCTGCCCCCCAGAACCAAAATAGGGCCTGAAGCAATCCTGCGCTTTTGCGGCCAGCTCCCAAAAAAGCGAGTAGACAAATGGAGCTCAGGGGCACTGCAATTCACAAACGTGCAGAGTTATAAATGAGAACCCTCGTCCACAAATATATTGAGGGAAGGCAACGAAGAGGATTTGAAAGCAAGGCAGATTTGCAGGAAACAGATTTCAGGAGGTAGATTCGACTCGCCTTTAAAGCACATGAAAAGCGGCAAAACGTTGACAATGATGCCCTTGGCCAAAAAGGGCGTATGCGTTTTTTCCTGAATATATTCAGGAAAAAACGCATACGCCCATTTTGGCCAACCAAGCAAGCCAAAAGGGCAAATCAGCGCTACAAAGAAGTCTCGCTTGCCCTCGGTCAAAAGGGCCATGCTGAAAAATGTGTAAAAACCAGAAAAGCAGGACAGGCCATGGAGACATGGGAGCCTTGCTACGCTGATGGGCGGGATGTAAATGGCCAACAGGCACTCTGGAGAAGTGTACGGTGTGTCCTGAAACAAGTAATAAACACAGCTTAGAGAGCATAGGGCATTTCCACTCATGGGCATATAAATCGGGAAAACTAAAAATCAACAAGACACAGGCACCCCAAACTTTACGGCTGCTCTGTTTCCAAGAACCTCCACTTCGGTACACCTTCAATATCCAAGGAAAGAGAAAAATGGATAAAGAAATGTTGGGACTTGGCACAATGGAATATCACTCAGCCATGAAATCAATGTCATAAGGCCAGTTAGCAGCATGATGAGTGGATTTAGGTCCGATGATTCTAAGTGAAATAAGTCACACAGAAAAAGACACTTATCCTAAGATATCGCTTATAGAGGGAATGTCAAAATCGCTACACTTGAACTGAATTACAAAACAGAACAGAGTCACACCTTTGGGAGACACACTATGGCTGCTGAACGGGAAAGGTGAGGTGGGGTGATGCATAAAACAAGGGTTTGAAATTAGCTCAGAGACCGCTCCATAAGCCAAATATGTAATAGACAAGGCCTACTCCCTGCTCAGTGAACTGGACTCAACACCCCCTAGTCACCGCACAAGAATATATCTGACTCGTAAGAATCTGAAAACCCATGTATCGATATCTCTCTGCAAGTGAATCAAGAGGGTGTAAAGCGGCATAAACACAGCAGGGAAAAGCAGCCAAGCCCCATTCTAAACATAAATTACTTTAAAAAACCCACAAAACAAAGACAGTGAAAGAGAGAGAAATTCTTACAAAATCCGTTCAGGGTCTCTGATGCAACCTGGATTGACCATAGCTAGACCCACAGCTGGAAGAGACATAAGGCTGGACTCTCTTGGGGCTGAGAGGATTGGTGAGGTTGGGTGAGCAAACGCAGATACTTTAAAGTAACACCGCGGGGTACCCACCCCATGGGTCTCAAATCTCCAGGTACAAGGGCATCTTCCTACATCAAAACATGCATGGTAAACCCAGAAGATGGTATGCCGTGAGATCGGGAAAGGTTTCTAAAACACACCTCATTTCTCCTCTCCTTGTGCTCGGGTTCGCCATTCCAACCGCTTGACTAACCATCTCCCTACTTGGAGAATCAGCACCTTTAACCTCCTGTTTCGTACAGGTTGCAATTTGTCCTGAGGATGAACGGGAAGACGGGCAACCAACGAGAGACTAGCCCTAGGTGTTGGGACAGGCACAGGTCACTCCATTTTCCCATCAGGAAGAAGAATGAACCACAGGCTCAGCCTGCCCCCCAGAACCAAAATAGGGCCTGAAGCAATCCTGCGCTTTTGCGGCCAGCTCCCAAAAAAGCGAGTAGACAAATGGAGCTCAGGGGCACTGCAATTCACAAACGTGCAGAGTTATAAATGAGAACCCTCGTCCACAAATATATTGAGGGAAGGCAACGAAGAGGATTTGAAAGCAAGGGAGATTTGCAGGAAACAGATTTCAGGAGGTAGATTCGACTCGCCTTTAAAGCACATGAAAAGAGGCAAAACGTTGACAATGATGCCCTTGGCCAAAAAGGGCGTATGCGTTTTTTCCTGAATATATTCAGGAAAAAACGCATACGCCCATTTTGGCCAACCAAGCAAGCCGGAAGGGCAAATCAGCGCTACAAAGAAGTCTCGCTTGCCCTCGGTCAAAAGGGCCATGCTGAAAAATGTGTAAAAACCAGAAAAGCAGGACAGGCCATGGAGACATGGGAGCCTTGCTACGCTGATGGGCGGGATGTAAATTGCCAACAGGCACTCTGGAGAAGTGTACGGTGTGTCCTGAAACAAGTAATAAACACAGCTTAGAGAGCATAAGGCATTTCCACTCATGGGCATATAAATCGGGAAAACTAAAAATCTACAAGACACAGGCACCCCAAACTTTACGGCTGCTCTGTTTCCAAGAACCTCCACTTCGGTACACCTTCAATATCCCAGGAAAGAGAAAAATGGATAAAGAAATGTTGGGACTTGGCACAATGGAATATCACTCAGCCATGAAATCAATGTCATAAGGCCAGTTAGCAGCATGATGAGTGGATTTAGGTCCGATGAGTCTAAGTGAAATAAGTCACACAGAAAAAGACACTTATCCTAAGATATCGCTTATAGAGGGAATGTCAAAATCGCTACACTTGAACTGAATTACAAAACAGAACAGAGTCACACCTTTGGAAGACACACTATGGCTGCTGAACGGGAAAGGTGAGGTGGGGTGAGGCATAAAACAAGGGTTTGAAATTAGCTCAGAGACCACTCCATAAGCCAAATATGTAGTAGACAAGGCCTACTCCCTGCTCAGTGAACTGGACTCAACACCCCCTAGTCACCGCACAAGAATATATCTGACTCGTAAGAATCTGAAAACCCATGTATCGATATCTCTCTGCAAGTGAATCAAGAGGGTGTAAAGCGGCATAAACACAGCAGGGAAAAGCAGCCAAGCCCCATTCTAAACATAAATTACTTTAAAAAACCCACAAAACAAAGACAGTGAAAGAGAGAGAAATTCTTACAAAATCCGTTCAGGGTCTCTGATGCAACCTGGATTGACCATAGCTAGACCCACAGCTGGATGAGACATAAGGCTGGACACTCTTGGGGCTGAGAGGATTGGTGAGGTTGGGTGAGCAAATGCAAATACTTTAAAGTAACACCGCGGGGTACCCACCCCATGGGTCTCAAATCTCCAGGTACAAGGACATCTTCCTACATCAAAACATGCATGGGAAACCCGGAAGATGGTATGCCGTGAGATCGGGAAAGGTTTCTAAAACGCACCTCATTTCTCCTCTCCTTGTGCTCGGGTTTGCCATTCCAGCCGCTTGACTAACCATCTCCCTACTTGGAGAATCAGCACCTTTAAACTCCTGTTTCGTACAGGTTGCAATTTGTCCTGAGGATGAACGGGAAGAAGGGGAACCAACGAGAGACTAGCCCTAGGTTTTGGGACAGGCACAGGTCACTCCATTTTCCCATCAGGAAGAAGAATGAACCACAGGCTCAGCCTGCCCCCCAGAACCAAAATAGGGCCTGAAGCAATCCTGCGCTTTTGCGTCCAGCTCCCAAAAAAGCGAGTAGACAAATGGAGCTCAGGGGCACTGCAATTCACAAACGTGCAGAGTTATAAATGAGAACCCTCGTCCACAAATATATTGAGGGAAGGCAACGAAGAGGATTTGAAAGCAAGGGAGATTTGCAGGAAACAGATTTCAGGAGGTAGATTCGACTCGCCTTTAAAGCACATGAAAAGCGGCAAAACGTTGACAATGATGCCCTTGGCCAAAAAGGGCGTATGCGTTTTTTCCTGAATATATTCAGGAAAAAACGCATACGCCCATTTTGGCCAACCAAGCAAGCCGGAAGGGCAAATCAGCGCTACAAAGAAGTCTCGCTTGCCCTCGGTCAAAAGGGCCATGCTGAAAAATGTGTAAAAACCAGAAAAGCAGGACAGGCCATGGAGACATGGGAGCCTTGCTACCCTGATTGGCGGGATGTAAATTGCCAACAGGCACTCTGGAGAAGTGTACGGTGTGTCCTGAAACAAGTAATAAACACAGCTTAGAGAGCATAGGGCATTTCCACTCATGGGCGTATAAATCGGGAAAACTAAAAATCAACAAGACACAGGCACCCCAAACTTTACGGCTGCTCTGTTTCCAAGAACCTCCACTTCGGTACACCTTCAATATCCAAGGAAAGAGAAAAATGGATAAAGAAATGGTGGGACTTGGCACAATGGAATATCACTCAGCCATGAAATCAATGTCATAAGGCCAGTTAGCAGCATGATGAGTGGATTTAGGTCCGATGATTCTAAGTGAAATAAGTCACACAGAAAAAGACACTTATCCTAAGATATCGCTTATAGAGGGAATGTCAAAATCGCTACACTTGAACTGAATTACAAAACAGAACAGAGTCACACCTTTGGGAGACACACTATGGCTGCTGAACGGGAAAGGTGAGGTGGGGTGATGCATAAAACAAGGGTTTGAAATTAGCTCAGAGACCGCTCCATAAGCCAAATATGTAATAGACAAGGCCTACTCCCTGCTCAGTGAACTGGACTCAACACCCCCTAGTCACCGCACAAGAATATATCTGACTCGTAAGAATCTGAAAACCCATGTATCGATATCTCTCTGCAAGTGAATCAAGAGGGTGTAAAGCGGCATAAACACAGCAGGGAAAAGCAGCCAAGCCCCATTCTAAACATAAATTACTTTAAAAAACCCACAAAACAAAGACAGTGAAAGAGAGAGAAATTCTTACAAAATCCGTTCAGGGTCTCTGATGCAACCTGGATTGACCATAGCTAGACCCACAGCTGGAAGAGACATAAGGCTGGACTCTCTTGGGGCTGAGAGGATTGGTGAGGTTGGGTGAGCAAACGCAGATACTTTAAAGTAACACCGCGGGGTACCCACCCCATGGGTCTCAAATCTCCAGGTACAAGGGCATCTTCCTACATCAAAACATGCATGGTAAACCCAGAAGATGGTATGCCGTGAGATCGGGAAAGGTTTCTAAAACACACCTCATTTCTCCTCTCCTTGTGCTCGGGTTCGCCATTCCAACCGCTTGACTAACCATCTCCCTACTTGGAGAATCAGCACCTTTAACCTCCTGTTTCGTACAGGTTGCAATTTGTCCTGAGGATGAACGGGAAGACGGGCAACCAACGAGAGACTAGCCCTAGGTGTTGGGACAGGCACAGGTCACTCCATTTTCCCATCAGGAAGAAGAATGAACCACAGGCTCAGCCTGCCCCCCAGAACCAAAATAGGGCCTGAAGCAATCCTGCGCTTTTGCGGCCAGCTCCCAAAAAAGCGAGGAGACAAATGGAGCTCAGGGGCACTGCAATTCACAAACGTGCAGAGTTATAAATGAGAACCCTTGTCCACAAATATATTGAGGGAAGGCAACGAAGAGGATTTGAAAGCAAGGGAGATTTGCAGGAAACAGATTTCAGGAGGTAGATTCGACTCGCCTTTAAAGCACATGAAAAGCGGCAAAACGTTGACAATGATGCCCTTGGCCAAAAAGGGCGTATGCGTTTTTTCCTGAATATATTCAGGAAAAAACGCATACGCCCATTTTGGCCAACCAAGCAAGCCGGAAGGGCAAATCAGCGCTACAAAGAAGTCTCGCTTGCCCTCGGTCAAAAGGGCCATGCTGAAAAATGTGTAAAAACCAGAAAAGCAGGACAGGCCATGGAGACATGGGAGCCTTGCTACGCTGATGGGCGGGATGTAAATTGCCAACAGGCACTCTGGAGAAGTGTACGGTGTGTCCTGAAACAAGTAATAAACACAGCTTAGAGAGCATAGGGCATTTCCACTCATGGGCGTATAAATCGGGAAAACTAAAAATCAACAAGACACAGGCACCCCAAACTTTACGGCTGCTCTGTTTCCAAGAACCTCCACTTCGGTACACCTTCAATATCCCAGGAAAGAGAAAAATGGATAAAGAAATGGTGGGACTTGGCACAATGGAATATCACTCAGCCATGAAATCAATGTCATAAGGCTAGTTAGCAGCATGATGAGTGGATTTAGGTCCGATGATTCTAAGTGAAATAAGTCACACAGAAAAAGACACTTATCCTAAGATATCGCTTATAGAGGGAATGTCAAAATCGCTACACTTGAACTGAATTACAAAACAGAACAGAGTCACACCTTTGGGAGACACACTATGGCTGCTGAACGGGAAAGGTGAGGTGGGGTGATGCATAAAACAAGGGTTTGAAATTAGCTCAGAGACCGCTCCATAAGCCAAATATGTAATAGACAAGGCCTACTCCCTGCTCAGTGAACTGGACTCAACACCCCCTAGTCACCGCACAAGAATATATCTGACTCGTAAGAATCTGAAAACCCATGTATCGATATCTCTCTGCAAGTGAATCAAGAGGGTGTAAAGCGGCATAAACACAGCAGGGAAAAGCAGCCAAGCCCCATTCTAAACATAAATTACTTTAAAAAACCCACAAAACAAAGACAGTGAAAGAGAGAGAAATTCTTACAAAATCCGTTCAGGGTCTCTGATGCAACCTGGATTGACCATAGCTAGACCCACAGCTGGAAGAGACATAAGGCTGGACTCTCTTGGGGCTGAGAGGATTGGTGAGGTTGGGTGAGCAAACGCAGATACTTTAAAGTAACACCACGGGGTACCCACCCCATGGGTCTCAAATCTCCAGGTACAAGGGCATCTTCCTACATCAAAACATGCATGGTAAACACAGAAGATGGTATGCCGTGAGATCGGGAAAGGTTTCTAAAACACACCTCATTTCTCCTCTCCTTGTGCTCGGGTTCGCCATTCCAGCCGCTTGACTAACCATCTCCCTACTTGGAGAATCAGCACCTTTAACCTCCTGTTTCGTACAGGTTGCAATTTGTCCTGAGGATGAACGGGAAGACGGGCAACCAACGAGAGACTAGCCCTAGGTGTTGGGACAGGCACAGGTCACTCCATTTTCCCATCAGGAAGAAGAATGAACCACAGGCTCAGCCTGCCCCCCAGAACCAAAATAGGGCCTGAAGCAATCCTGCGCTTTTGCGGCCAGCTCCCAAAAAAGCGAGTAGACAAATGGAGCTCAGGGGCACTGCAATTCACAAACGTGCAGAGTTATAAATGAGAACCCTCGTCCACAAATATATTGAGGGAAGGCAACGAAGAGGATTTGAAAGCAAGGGAGATTTGCAGGAAACAGATTTCAGGAGGTAGATTCGACTCGCCTTTAAAGAACATGAAAAGCGGCAAAACGTTGACAATGATGCCCTTGGCCAAAAAGGGCGTATGCGTTTTTTCCTGAATATATTCAGGAAAAAACGCATACGCCCATTTTGGCCAACCAAGCAAGCCGGAAGGGCAAATCAGCACTACAAAGAAGTCTCGCTTGCCCTCGGTAAAAAGGGCCATGCTGAAAAATGTGTAAAAACCAGAAAAGCAGGACAGGCCATGGAGACATGGGAGCCTTGCTACGCTGATGGGCGGGATGTAAATTGCCAACAGGCACTCTGGAGAAGTGTACGGTGTGTCCTGAAACAAGTAATAAACACAGCTTAGAGAGCATAGGGCATTTCCACTCATGGGCATATAAATCGGGAAAACTAAAAATCAACAAGACACAGGCACCCCAAACTTTACGGCTGCTCTGTTTCCAAGAACCTCCACTTCGGTACACCTTCAATATCCCAGGAAAGAGAAAAATGGATAAAGAAATGTTGGGACTTGGCACAATGGAATATCACTCAGCCATGAAATCAATGTCATAAGGCCAGTTAGCAGCATGATGAGTGGATTTAGGTCCGATGAGTCTAAGTGAAATAAGTCACACAGAAAAAGACACTTATCCTAAGATATCGCTTATAGAGGGAATGTCAAAATCGCTACACTTGAACTGAATTACAAAACAGAACAGAGTCACACCTTTGGAAGACACACTATGGCTGCTGAACGGGAAAGGTGAGGTGGGGTGAGGCATAAAACAAGGGTTTGAAATTAGCTCAGAGACCACTCCATAAGCCAAATATGTAGTAGACAAGGCCTACTCCCTGCTCAGTGAACTGGACTCAACACCCCCTAGTCACCGCACAAGAATATATCTGACTCGTAAGAATCTGAAAACCCATGTATCGATATCTCTCTGCAAGTGAATCAAGAGGGTGTAAAGCGGCATAAACACAGCAGGGAAAAGCAGCCAAGCCCCATTCTAAACATAAATTACTTTAAAAAACCCACAAAACAAAGACAGTGAAAGAGAGAGAAATTCTTACAAAATCCGTTCAGGGTCTCTGATGCAACCTGGATTGACCATAGCTAGACCCACAGCTGGATGAGACATAAGGCTGGACACTCTTGGGGCTGAGAGGATTGGTGAGGTTGGGTGAGCAAATGCAGATACTTTAAAGTAACACCGCGGGGTACCCACCCCATGGGTCTCAAATCTTCAGGTACAAGGGCATCTTCCTACATCAAAACATGCATGGGAAACCCGGAAGATGGTATGCCGTGAGATCGGGAAAGGTTTCTAAAACGCACCTCATTTCTCCTCTCCTTGTGCTCGGGTTTGCCATTCCAGCCGCTTGACTAACCATCTCCCTACTTGGAGAATCAGCACCTTTAAACTCCTGTTTCGTACAGGTTGCAATTTGTCCTGAGGATGAACGGGAAGAAGGGGAACCAACGAGAGACTAGCCCTAGGTTTTGGGACAGGCACAGGTCACTCCATTTTCCCATCAGGAAGAAGAATGAACCACAGGCTCAGCCTGCCCCCCAGAACCAAAATAGGGCCTGAAGCAATCCTGCGCTCTTGCGTCCAGCTCCCAAAAAAGCGAGTAGACAAATGGAGCTCAGGGGCACTGCAATTCACAAACGTGCAGAGTTATAAATGAGAACCCTCGTCCACAAATATATTGAGGGAAGGCAACGAAGAGGATTTGAAAGCAAGGGAGATTTGCAGGAAACAGATTTCAGGAGGTAGATTCGACTCGCCTTTAAAGCACATGAAAAGCGGCAAAACGTTGACAATGATGCCCTTGGCCAAAAAGGGCGTATGCGTTTTTTCCTGAATATATTCAGGAAAAAACGCATACGCCCATTTTGGCCAACCAAGCAAGCCGGAAGGGCAAATCAGCGCTACAAAGAAGTCTCGCTTGCCCTCGGTCAAAAGGGCCATGCTGAAAAATGTGTAAAAACCAGAAAAGCAGGACAGGCCATGGAGACATGGGAGCCTTGCTACCCTGATTGGCGGGATGTAAATTGCCAACAGGCACTCTGGAGAAGTGTACGGTGTGTCCTGAAACAAGTAATAAACACAGCTTAGAGAGCATAGGGCATTTCCACTCATGGGCGTATAAATCGGGAAAACTAAAAATCAACAAGACACAGGCACCCCAAACTTTACGGCTGCTCTGTTTCCAAGAACCTCCACTTCGGTACACCTTCAATATCCCAGGAAAGAGAAAAATGGATAAAGAAATGGTGGGACTTGGCACAATGGAATATCACTCAGCCATGAAATCAATGTCATAAGGCTAGTTAGCAGCATGATGAGTGGATTTAGGTCCGATGATTCTAAGTGAAATAAGTCACACAGAAAAAGACACTTATCCTAAGATATCGCTTATAGAGGGAATGTCAAAATCGCTACACTTGAACTGAATTACAAAACAGAACAGAGTCACACCTTTGGGAGACACACTATGGCTGCTGAACGGGAAAGGTGAGGTGGGGTGATGCATAAAACAAGGGTTTGAAATTAGCTCAGAGACCGCTCCATAAGCCAAATATGTAATAGACAAGGCCTACTCCCTGCTCAGTGAACTGGACTCAACACCCCCTAGTCACCGCACAAGAATATATCTGACTCGTAAGAATCTGAAAACCCATGTATCGATATCTCTCTGCAAGTGAATCAAGAGGGTGTAAAGCGGCATAAACACAGCAGGGAAAAGCAGCCAAGCCCCATTCTAAACATAAATTACTTTAAAAAACCCACAAAACAAAGACAGTGAAAGAGAGAGAAATTCTTACAAAATCCGTTCAGGGTCTCTGATGCAACCTGGATTGACCATAGCTAGACCCACAGCTGGAAGAGACATAAGGCTGGACTCTCTTGGGGCTGAGAGGATTGGTGAGGTTGGGTGAGCAAACGCAGATACTTTAAAGTAACACCGCGGGGTACCCACCCCATGGGTCTCAAATCTCCAGGTACAAGGGCATCTTCCTACATCAAAACATGCATGGTAAACCCAGAAGATGGTATGCCGTGAGATCGGGAAAGGTTTCTAAAACACACCTCATTTCTCCTCTCCTTGTGCTCGGGTTCGCCATTCCAACCGCTTGACTAACCATCTCCCTACTTGGAGAATCAGCACCTTTAACCTCCTGTTTCGTACAGGTTGCAATTTGTCCTGAGGATGAACGGGAAGCCGGGCAACCAATGAGAGACTAGCCCTAGGTGTTGGGACAGGCACAGGTCACTCCATTTTCCCATCAGGAAGAAGAATGAACCACAGGCTCAGCCTGCCCCCCAGAACCAAAATAGGGCCTGAAGCAATCCTGCGCTTTTGCGTCCAGCTCCCAAAAAAGCGAGTAGACAAATGGAGCTCAGGGGCACTGCAATTCACAAACGTGCAGAGTTATAAATGAGAACCCTCGTCCACAAATATATTGAGGGAAGGCAACGAAGAGGATTTGAAAGCAAGGGAGATTTGCAGGAAACAGATTTCAGGAGGTAGATTCGACTCGCCTTTAAAGCACATGAAAAGCGGCAAAACGTTGACAATGATGCCCTTGGCCAAAAAGGGCGTATGCGTTTTTTCCTGAATATATTCAGGAAAAAACGCATACGCCCATTTTGGCCAACCAAGCAAGCCGGAAGGGCAAATCAGCACTACAAAGAAGTCTCGCTTGCCCTCGGTCAAAAGGGCCATGCTGAAAAATGTGTAAAAACCAGAAAAGCAGGACAGGCCATGGAGACATGGGAGCCTTGCTACGCTGATGGGCGGGATGTAAATGGCCAACAGGCACTCTGGAGAAGTGTACGGTGTGTCCTGAAACAAGTAATAAACACAGCTTAGAGAGCATAGGGCATTTCCACTCATGGGCATATAAATCGGGAAAACTAAAAATCAACAAGACACAGGCACCCCAAACTTTACGGCTGCTCTGTTTCCAAGAACCTCCACTTCGGTACACCTTCAATATCCAAGGAAAGAGAAAAATGGATAAAGAAATGTTGGGACTTGGCACAATGGAATATCACTCAGCCATGAAATCAATGTCATAAGGCCAGTTAGCAGCATGATGAGTGGATTTAGGTCCGATGATTCTAAGTGAAATAAGTCACACAGAAAAAGACACTTATCCTAAGATATCGCTTATAGAGGGAATGTCAAAATCGCTACACTTGAACTGAATTACAAAACAGAACAGAGTCACACCTTTGGGAGACACACTATGGCTGCTGAACGGGAAAGGTGAGGTGGGGTGATGCATAAAACAAGGGTTTGAAATTAGCTCAGAGACCGCTCCATAAGCCAAATATGTAAGAGACAAGGCCTACTCCCTGCTCAGTGAACTGGACTCAACACCCCCTAGTCACCGCACAAGAATATATCTGACTCGTAAGAATCTGAAAACCCATGTATCGATATCTCTCTGCAAGTGAATCAAGAGGGTGTAAAGCGGCATAAACACAGCAGGGAAAAGCAGCCAAGCCCCATTCTAAACATAAATTACTTTAAAAAACCCACAAAACAAAGACAGTGAAAGAGAGAGAAATTCTTACAAAATCCGTTCAGGGTCTCTGATGCAACCTGGATTGACCATAGCTAGACCCACAGCTGGAAGAGACATAAGGCTGGACTCTCTTGGGGCTGAGAGGATTGGTGAGGTTGGGTGAGCAAACGCAGATACTTTAAAGTAACACCGCGGGGTACCCACCCCATGGGTCTCAAATCTCCAGGTACAAGGGCATCTTCCTACATCAAAACATGCATGGGAAACCCAGAAGATGGTATGCCGTGAGATCGGGAAAGGTTTCTAAAACACACCTCATTTCTCCTCTCCTTGTGCTCGGGTTCGCCATTCCAACCGCTTGACTAACCATCTCCCTACTTGGAGAATCAGCACCTTTAACCTCCTGTTTCGTACAGGTTGCAATTTGTCCTGAGGATGAACGGGAAGACGGGCAACCAACGAGAGACTAGCCCTAGGTGTTGGGACAGGCACAGGTCACTCCATTTTCCCATCAGGAAGAAGAATGAACCACAGGCTCAGCCTGCCCCCCAGAACCAAAATAGGGCCTGAAGCAATCCTGCGCTTTTGCGGCCAGCTCCCAAAAAAGCGAGTAGACAAATGGAGCTCAGGGGCACTGCAATTCACAAACGTGCAGAGTTATAAATGAGAACCCTTGTCCACAAATATATTGAGGGAAGGCAACGAAGAGGATTTGAAAGCAAGGGAGATTTGCAGGAAACAGATTTCAGGAGGTAGATTCGACTCGCCTTTAAAGCACATGAAAAGCGGCAAAACGTTGACAATGATGCCCTTGGCCAAAAAGGGCGTATGCGTTTTTTCCTGAATATATTCAGGAAAAAACGCATACGCCCATTTTGGCCAACCAAGCAAGCCGGAAGGGCAAATCAGCGCTACAAAGAAGTCTCGCTTGCCCTCGGTCAAAAGGGCCATGCTGAAAAATGTGTAAAAACCAGAAAAGCAGGACAGGCCATGGAGACATGGGAGCCTTGCTACGCTGATGGGCGGGATGTAAATTGCCAACAGGCACTCTGGAGAAGTGTACGGTGTGTCCTGAAACAAGTAATAAACACAGCTTAGAGAGCATAGGGCATTTCCACTCATGGGCGTATAAATCGGGAAAACTAAAAATCAACAAGACACAGGCACCCCAAACTTTACGGCTGCTCTGTTTCCAAGAACCTCCACTTCGGTACACCTTCAATATCCCAGGAAAGAGAAAAATGGATAAAGAAATGGTGGGACTTGGCACAATGGAATATCACTCAGCCATGAAATCAATGTCATAAGGCTAGTTAGCAGCATGATGAGTGGATTTAGGTCCGATGATTCTAAGTGAAATAAGTCACACAGAAAAAGACACTTATCCTAAGATATCGCTTATAGAGGGAATGTCAAAATCGCTACACTTGAACTGAATTACAAAACAGAACAGAGTCACACCTTTGGGAGACACACTATGGCTGCTGAACGGGAAAGGTGAGGTGGGGTGATGCATAAAACAAGGGTTTGAAATTAGCTCAGAGACCGCTCCATAAGCCAAATATGTAATAGACAAGGCCTACTCCCTGCTCAGTGAACTGGACTCAACACCCCCTAGTCACCGCACAAGAATATATCTGACTCGTAAGAATCTGAAAACCCATGTATCGATATCTCTCTGCAAGTGAATCAAGAGGGTGTAAAGCGGCATAAACACAGCAGGGAAAAGCAGCCAAGCCCCATTCTAAACATAAATTACTTTAAAAAACCCACAAAACAAAGACAGTGAAAGAGAGAGAAATTCTTACAAAATCCGTTCAGGGTCTCTGATGCAACCTGGATTGACCATAGCTAGACCCACAGCTGGAAGAGACATAAGGCTGGACTCTCTTGGGGCTGAGAGGATTGGTGAGGTTGGGTGAGCAAACGCAGATACTTTAAAGTAACACCACGGGGTACCCACCCCATGGGTCTCAAATCTCCAGGTACAAGGGCATCTTCCTACATCAAAACATGCATGGTAAACACAGAAGATGGTATGCCGTGAGATCGGGAAAGGTTTCTAAAACACACCTCATTTCTCCTCTCCTTGTGCTCGGGTTCGCCATTCCAGCCGCTTGACTAACCATCTCCCTACTTGGAGAATCAGCACCTTTAACCTCCTGTTTCGTACAGGTTGCAATTTGTCCTGAGGATGAACGGGAAGACGGGCAACCAACGAGAGACTAGCCCTAGGTGTTGGGACAGGCACAGGTCACTCCATTTTCCCATCAGGAAGAAGAATGAACCACAGGCTCAGCCTGCCCCCCAGAACCAAAATAGGGCCTGAAGCAATCCTGCGCTTTTGCGGCCAGCTCCCAAAAAAGCGAGTAGACAAATGGAGCTCAGGGGCACTGCAATTCACAAACGTGCAGAGTTATAAATGAGAACCCTCGTCCACAAATATATTGAGGGAAGGCAACGAAGAGGATTTGAAAGCAAGGGAGATTTGCAGGAAACAGATTTCAGGAGGTAGATTCGACTCGCCTTTAAAGAACATGAAAAGCGGCAAAACGTTGACAATGATGCCCTTGGCCAAAAAGGGCGTATGCGTTTTTTCCTGAATATATTCAGGAAAAAACGCATACGCCCATTTTGGCCAACCAAGCAAGCCGGAAGGGCAAATCAGCACTACAAAGAAGTCTCGCTTGCCCTCGGTAAAAAGGGCCATGCTGAAAAATGTGTAAAAACCAGAAAAGCAGGACAGGCCATGGAGACATGGGAGCCTTGCTACGCTGATGGGCGGGATGTAAATTGCCAACAGGCACTCTGGAGAAGTGTACGGTGTGTCCTGAAACAAGTAATAAACACAGCTTAGAGAGCATAGGGCATTTCCACTCATGGGCATATAAATCGGGAAAACTAAAAATCAACAAGACACAGGCACCCCAAACTTTACGGCTGCTCTGTTTCCAAGAACCTCCACTTCGGTACACCTTCAATATCCCAGGAAAGAGAAAAATGGATAAAGAAATGTTGGGACTTGGCACAATGGAATATCACTCAGCCATGAAATCAATGTCATAAGGCCAGTTAGCAGCATGATGAGTGGATTTAGGTCCGATGAGTCTAAGTGAAATAAGTCACACAGAAAAAGACACTTATCCTAAGATATCGCTTATAGAGGGAATGTCAAAATCGCTACACTTGAACTGAATTACAAAACAGAACAGAGTCACACCTTTGGGAGACACACTATGGCTGCTGAACGGGAAAGGTGAGGTGGGGTGATGCATAAAACAAGGGTTTGAAATTAGCTCAGAGACCGCTCCATAAGCCAAATATGTAATAGACAAGGCCTACTCCCTGCTCAGTGAACTGGACTCAACACCCCCTAGTCACCGCACAAGAATATATCTGACTCGTAAGAATCTGAAAACCCATGTATCGATATCTCTCTGCAAGTGAATCAAGAGGGTGTAAAGCGGCATAAACACAGCAGGGAAAAGCAGCCAAGCCCCATTCTAAACATAAATTACTTTAAAAAACCCACAAAACAAAGACAGTGAAAGAGAGAGAAATTCTTACAAAATCCGTTCAGGGTCTCTGATGCAACCTGGATTGACCATAGCTAGACCCACAGCTGGAAGAGACATAAGGCTGGACTCTCTTGGGGCTGAGAGGATTGGTGAGGTTGGGTGAGCAAACGCAGATACTTTAAAGTAACACCGCGGGGTACCCACCCCATGGGTCTCAAATCTCCAGGTACAAGGGCATCTTCCTACATCAAAACATGCATGGTAAACCCAGAAGATGGTATGCCGTGAGATCGGGAAAGGTTTCTAAAACACACCTCATTTCTCCTCTCCTTGTGCTCGGGTTCGCCATTCCAACCGCTTGACTAACCATCTCCCTACTTGGAGAATCAGCACCTTTAACCTCCTGTTTCGTACAGGTTGCAATTTGTCCTGAGGATGAACGGGAAGCCGGGCAACCAATGAGAGACTAGCCCTAGGTGTTGGGACAGGCACAGGTCACTCCATTTTCCCATCAGGAAGAAGAATGAACCACAGGCTCAGCCTGCCCCCCAGAACCAAAATAGGGCCTGAAGCAATCCTGCGCTTTTGCGTCCAGCTCCCAAAAAAGCGAGTAGACAAATGGAGCTCAGGGGCACTGCAATTCACAAACGTGCAGAGTTATAAATGAGAACCCTCGTCCACAAATATATTGAGGGAAGGCAACGAAGAGGATTTGAAAGCAAGGGAGATTTGCAGGAAACAGATTTCAGGAGGTAGATTCGACTCGCCTTTAAAGCACATGAAAAGCGGCAAAACGTTGACAATGATGCCCTTGGCCAAAAAGGGCGTATGCGTTTTTTCCTGAATATATTCAGGAAAAAACGCATACGCCCATTTTGGCCAACCAAGCAAGCCGGAAGGGCAAATCAGCACTACAAAGAAGTCTCGCTTGCCCTCGGTCAAAAGGGCCATGCTGAAAAATGTGTAAAAACCAGAAAAGCAGGACAGGCCATGGAGACATGGGAGCCTTGCTACGCTGATGGGCGGGATGTAAATGGCCAACAGGCACTCTGGAGAAGTGTACGGTGTGTCCTGAAACAAGTAATAAACACAGCTTAGAGAGCATAGGGCATTTCCACTCATGGGCATATAAATCGGGAAAACTAAAAATCAACAAGACACAGGCACCCCAAACTTTACGGCTGCTCTGTTTCCAAGAACCTCCACTTCGGTACACCTTCAATATCCAAGGAAAGAGAAAAATGGATAAAGAAATGTTGGGACTTGGCACAATGGAATATCACTCAGCCATGAAATCAATGTCATAAGGCCAGTTAGCAGCATGATGAGTGGATTTAGGTCCGATGATTCTAAGTGAAATAAGTCACACAGAAAAAGACACTTATCCTAAGATATCGCTTATAGAGGGAATGTCAAAATCGCTACACTTGAACTGAATTACAAAACAGAACAGAGTCACACCTTTGGGAGACACACTATGGCTGCTGAACGGGAAAGGTGAGGTGGGGTGATGCATAAAACAAGGGTTTGAAATTAGCTCAGAGACCGCTCCATAAGCCAAATATGTAAGAGACAAGGCCTACTCCCTGCTCAGTGAACTGGACTCAACACCCCCTAGTCACCGCACAAGAATATATCTGACTCGTAAGAATCTGAAAACCCATGTATCGATATCTCTCTGCAAGTGAATCAAGAGGGTGTAAAGCGGCATAAACACAGCAGGGAAAAGCAGCCAAGCCCCATTCTAAACATAAATTACTTTAAAAAACCCACAAAACAAAGACAGTGAAAGAGAGAGAAATTCTTACAAAATCCGTTCAGGGTCTCTGATGCAACCTGGATTGACCATAGCTAGACCCACAGCTGGAAGAGACATAAGGCTGGACTCTCTTGGGGCTGAGAGGATTGGTGAGGTTGGGTGAGCAAACGCAGATACTTTAAAGTAACACCGCGGGGTACCCACCCCATGGGTCTCAAATCTCCAGGTACAAGGGCATCTTCCTACATCAAAACATGCATGGGAAACCCAGAAGATGGTATGCCGTGAGATCGGGAAAGGTTTCTAAAACACACCTCATTTCTCCTCTCCTTGTGCTCGGGTTCGCCATTCCAACCGCTTGACTAACCATCTCCCTACTTGGAGAATCAGCACCTTTAACCTCCTGTTTCGTACAGGTTGCAATTTGTCCTGAGGATGAACGGGAAGACGGGCAACCAACGAGAGACTAGCCCTAGGTGTTGGGACAGGCACAGGTCACTCCATTTTCCCATCAGGAAGAAGAATGAACCACAGGCTCAGCCTGCCCCCCAGAACCAAAATAGGGCCTGAAGCAATCCTGCGCTTTTGCGGCCAGCTCCCAAAAATGCGAGTAGACAAATGGAGCTCAGGGGCACTGCAATTCACAAACGTGCAGAGTTATAAATGAGAACCCTTGTCCACAAATATATTGAGGGAAGGCAACGAAGAGGATTTGAAAGCAAGGGAGATTTGCAGGAAACAGATTTCAGGAGGTAGATTCGACTCGCCTTTAAAGCACATGAAAAGCGGCAAAACGTTGACAATGATGCCCTTGGCCAAAAAGGGCGTATGCGTTTTTTCCTGAATATATTCAGGAAAAAACGCATACGCCCATTTTGGCCAACCAAGCAAGCCGGAAGGGCAAATCAGCGCTACAAAGAAGTCTCGCTTGCCCTCGGTCAAAAGGGCCATGCTGAAAAATGTGTAAAAACCAGAAAAGCAGGACAGGCCATGGAGACATGGGAGCCTTGCTACGCTGATGGGCGGGATGTAAATTGCCAACAGGCACTCTGGAGAAGTGTACGGTGTGTCCTGAAACAAGTAATAAACACAGCTTAGAGAGCATAGGGCATTTCCACTCATGGGCGTATAAATCGGGAAAACTAAAAATCAACAAGACACAGGCACCCCAAACTTTACGGCTGCTCTGTTTCCAAGAACCTCCACTTCGGTACACCTTCAATATCCCAGGAAAGAGAAAAATGGATAAAGAAATGGTGGGACTTGGCACAATGGAATATCACTCAGCCATGAAATCAATGTCATAAGGCTAGTTAGCAGCATGATGAGTGGATTTAGGTCCGATGATTCTAAGTGAAATAAGTCACACAGAAAAAGACACTTATCCTAAGATATCGCTTATAGAGGGAATGTCAAAATCGCTACACTTGAACTGAATTACAAAACAGAACAGAGTCACACCTTTGGGAGACACACTATGGCTGCTGAACGGGAAAGGTGAGGTGGGGTGATGCATAAAACAAGGGTTTGAAATTAGCTCAGAGACCGCTCCATAAGCCAAATATGTAATAGACAAGGCCTACTCCCTGCTCAGTGAACTGGACTCAACACCCCCTAGTCACCGCACAAGAATATATCTGACTCGTAAGAATCTGAAAACCCATGTATCGATATCTCTCTGCAAGTGAATCAAGAGGGTGTAAAGCGGCATAAACACAGCAGGGAAAAGCAGCCAAGCCCCATTCTAAACATAAATTACTTTAAAAAACCCACAAAACAAAGACAGTGAAAGAGAGAGAAATTCTTACAAAATCCGTTCAGGGTCTCTGATGCAACCTGGATTGACCATAGCTAGACCCACAGCTGGAAGAGACATAAGGCTGGACTCTCTTGGGGCTGAGAGGATTGGTGAGGTTGGGTGAGCAAACGCAGATACTTTAAAGTAACACCACGGGGTACCCACCCCATGGGTCTCAAATCTCCAGGTACAAGGGCATCTTCCTACATCAAAACATGCATGGTAAACACAGAAGATGGTATGCCGTGAGATCGGGAAAGGTTTCTAAAACACACCTCATTTCTCCTCTCCTTGTGCTCGGGTTCGCCATTCCAGCCGCTTGACTAACCATCTCCCTACTTGGAGAATCAGCACCTTTAACCTCCTGTTTCGTACAGGTTGCAATTTGTCCTGAGGATGAACGGGAAGACGGGCAACCAACGAGAGACTAGCCCTAGGTGTTGGGACAGGCACAGGTCACTCCATTTTCCCATCAGGAAGAAGAATGAACCACAGGCTCAGCCTGCCCCCCAGAACCAAAATAGGGCCTGAAGCAATCCTGCGCTTTTGCGGCCAGCTCCCAAAAAAGCGAGTAGACAAATGGAGCTCAGGGGCACTGCAATTCACAAACGTGCAGAGTTATAAATGAGAACCCTCGTCCACAAATATATTGAGGGAAGGCAACGAAGAGGATTTGAAAGCAAGGGAGATTTGCAGGAAACAGATTTCAGGAGGTAGATTCGACTCGCCTTTAAAGAACATGAAAAGCGGCAAAACGTTGACAATGATGCCCTTGGCCAAAAAGGGCGTATGCGTTTTTTCCTGAATATATTCAGGAAAAAACGCATACGCCCATTTTGGCCAACCAAGCAAGCCGGAAGGGCAAATCAGCACTACAAAGAAGTCTCGCTTGCCCTCGGTAAAAAGGGCCATGCTGAAAAATGTGTAAAAACCAGAAAAGCAGGACAGGCCATGGAGACATGGGAGCCTTGCTACGCTGATGGGCGGGATGTAAATTGCCAACAGGCACTCTGGAGAAGTGTACGGTGTGTCCTGAAACAAGTAATAAACACAGCTTAGAGAGCATAGGGCATTTCCACTCATGGGCATATAAATCGGGAAAACTAAAAATCAACAAGACACAGGCACCCCAAACTTTACGGCTGCTCTGTTTCCAAGAACCTCCACTTCGGTACACCTTCAATATCCCAGGAAAGAGAAAAATGGATAAAGAAATGTTGGGACTTGGCACAATGGAATATCACTCAGCCATGAAATCAATGTCATAAGGCCAGTTAGCAGCATGATGAGTGGATTTAGGTCCGATGAGTCTAAGTGAAATAAGTCACACAGAAAAAGACACTTATCCTAAGATATCGCTTATAGAGGGAATGTCAAAATCGCTACACTTGAACTGAATTACAAAACAGAACAGAGTCACACCTTTGGAAGACACACTATGGCTGCTGAACGGGAAAGGTGAGGTGGGGTGAGGCATAAAACAAGGGTTTGAAATTAGCTCAGAGACCACTCCATAAGCCAAATATGTAGTAGACAAGGCCTACTCCCTGCTCAGTGAACTGGACTCAACACCCCCTAGTCACCGCACAAGAATATATCTGACTCGTAAGAATCTGAAAACCCATGTATCGATATCTCTCTGCAAGTGAATCAAGAGGGTGTAAAGCGGCATAAACACAGCAGGGAAAATCAGCCAAGCCCCATTCTAAACATAAATTACTTTAAAAAACCCACAAAACAAAGACAGTGAAAGAGAGAGAAATTCTTACAAAATCCGTTCAGGGTCTCTGATGCAACCTGGATTGACCATAGCTAGACCCACAGCTGGATGAGACATAAGGCTGGACACTCTTGGGGCTGAGAGGATTGGTGAGGTTGGGTGAGCAAATGCAGATACTTTAAAGTAACACCGCGGGGTACCCACCCCATGGGTCTCAAATCTCCAGGTACAAGGGCATCTTCCTACATCAAAACATGCATGGGAAACCCGGAAGATGGTATGCCGTGAGATCGGGAAAAGTTTCTAAAACGCACCTCATTTCTCCTCTCCTTGTGCTCGGGTTTGCCATTCCAGCCGCTTGACTAACCATCTCCCTACTTGGAGAATCAGCACCTTTAAACTCCTGTTTCGTACAGGTTGCAATTTGTCCTGAGGATGAACGGGAAGAAGGGGAACCAACGAGAGACTAGCCCTAGGTTTTGGGACAGGCACAGGTCACTCCATTTTCCCATCAGGAAGAAGAATGAACCACAGGCTCAGCCTGCCCCCCAGAACCAAAATAGGGCCTGAAGCAATCCTGCGCTTTTGCGTCCAGCTCCCAAAAAAGCGAGTAGACAAATGGAGCTCAGGGGCACTGCAATTCACAAACGTGCAGAGTTATAAATGAGAACCCTCGTCCACAAATATATTGAGGGAAGGCAACGAAGAGGATTTGAAAGCAAGGGAGATTTGCAGGAAACAGATTTCAGGAGGTAGATTCGACTCGCCTTTAAAGCACATGAAAAGCGGCAAAACGTTGACAATGATGCCCTTGGCCAAAAAGGGCGTATGCGTTTTTTCCTGAATATATTCAGGAAAAAACGCATACGCCCATTTTGGCCAACCAAGCAAGCCGGAAGGGCAAATCAGCGCTACAAAGAAGTCTCGCTTGCCCTCGGTCAAAAGGGCCATGCTGAAAAATGTGTAAAAACCAGAAAAGCAGGACAGGCCATGGAGACATGGGAGCCTTGCTACCCTGATTGGCGGGATGTAAATTGCCAACAGGCACTCTGGAGAAGTGTACGGTGTGTCCTGAAACAAGTAATAAACACAGCTTAGAGAGCATAGGGCATTTCCACTCATGGGCGTATAAATCGGGAAAACTAAAAATCAACAAGTCACAGGCACCCCAAACTTTACGGCTGCTCTGTTTCCAAGAACCTCCACTTCGGTACACCTTCAATATCCCAGGAAAGAGAAAAATGGATAAAGAAATGGTGGGACTTGGCACAATGGAATATCACTCAGCCATGAAATCAATGTCATAAGGCTAGTTAGCAGCATGATGAGTGGATTTAGGTCCGATGATTCTAAGTGAAATAAGTCACACAGAAAAAGACACTTATCCTAAGATATCGCTTATAGAGGGAATGTCAAAATCGCTACACTTGAACTGAATTACAAAACAGAACAGAGTCACACCTTTGGGAGACACACTATGGCTGCTGAACGGGAAAGGTGAGGTGGGGTGATGCATAAAACAAGGGTTTGAAATTAGCTCAGAGACCGCTCCATAAGCCAAATATGTAATAGACAAGGCCTACTCCCTGCTCAGTGAACTGGACTCAACACCCCCTAGTCACCGCACAAGAATATATCTGACTCGTAAGAATCTGAAAACCCATGTATCGATATCTCTCTGCAAGTGAATCAAGAGGGTGTAAAGCGGCATAAACACAGCAGGGAAAAGCAGCCAAGCCCCATTCTAAACATAAATTACTTTAAAAAACCCACAAAACAAAGACAGTGAAAGAGAGAGAAATTCTTACAAAATCCGTTCAGGGTCTCTGATGCAACCTGGATTGACCATAGCTAGACCCACAGCTGGAAGAGACATAAGGCTGGACTCTCTTGGGGCTGAGAGGATTGGTGAGGTTGGGTGAGCAAACGCAGATACTTTAAAGTAACACCGCGGGGTACCCACCCCATGGGTCTCAAATCTCCAGGTACAAGGGCATCTTCCTACATCAAAACATGCATGGTAAACCCAGAAGATGGTATGCCGTGAGATCGGGAAAGGTTTCTAAAACACACCTCATTTCTCCTCTCCTTGTGCTCGGGTTCGCCATTCCAGCCGCTTGACTAACCATCTCCCTACTTGGAGAATCAGCACCTTTAACCTCCTGTTTCGTACAGGTTGCAATTTGTCCTGAGGATGAACGGGAAGACGGGCAACCAACGAGAGACTAGCCCTAGGTGTTGGGACAGGCACAGGTCACTCCATTTTCCCATCAGGAAGAAGAATGAACCACAGGCTCAGCCTGCCCCCCAGAACCAAAATAGGGCCTGAAGCAATCCTGCGCTTTTGCGGCCAGCTCCCAAAAAAGCGAGTAGACAAATGGAGCTCAGGGGCACTGCAATTCACAAACGTGCAGAGTTATAAATGAGAACCCTCGTCCACAAATATATTGAGGGAAGGCAACGAAGAGGATTTGAAAGCAAGGGAGATTTGCAGGAAACAGATTTCAGGAGGTAGATTCGACTCGCCTTTAAAGAACATGAAAAGCGGCAAAACGTTGACAATGATGCCCTTGGCCAAAATGGGCGTATGCGTTTTTTCCTGAATATATTCAGGAAAAAACGCATACGCCCATTTTGGCCAACCAAGCAAGCCGGAAGGGCAAATCAGCACTACAAAGAAGTCTCGCTTGCCCTCGGTAAAAAGGGCCATGCTGAAAAATGTGTAAAAACCAGAAAAGCAGGACAGGCCATGGAGACATGGGAGCCTTGCTACGCTGATGGGCGGGATGTAAATTGCCAACAGGCACTCTGGAGAAGTGTACGGTGTGTCCTGAAACAAGTAATAAACACAGCTTAGAGAGCATAGGGCATTTCCACTCATGGGCATATAAATCGGGAAAACTAAAAATCAACAAGACACAGGCACCCCAAACTTTACGGCTGCTCTGTTTCCAAGAACCTCCACTTCGGTACACCTTCAATATCCCAGGAAAGAGAAAAATGGATAAAGAAATGTTGGGACTTGGCACAATGGAATATCACTCAGCCATGAAATCAATGTCATAAGGCCAGTTAGCAGCATGATGAGTGGATTTAGGTCCGATGAGTCTAAGTGAAATAAGTCACACAGAAAAAGACACTTATCCTAAGATATCGCTTATAGAGGGAATGTCAAAATCGCTACACTTGAACTGAATTACAAAACAGAACAGAGTCACACCTTTGGAAGACACACTATGGCTGCTGAACGGGAAAGGTGAGGTGGGGTGAGGCATAAAACAAGGGTTTGAAATTAGCTCAGAGACCACTCCATAAGCCAAATATGTAGTAGACAAGGCCTACTCCCTGCTCAGTGAACTGGACTCAACACCCCCTAGTCACCGCACAAGAATATATCTGACTCGTAAGAATCTGAAAACCCATGTATCGATATCTCTCTGCAAGTGAATCAAGAGGGTGTAAAGCGGCATAAACACAGCAGGGAAAAGCAGCCAAGCCCCATTCTAAACATAAATTACTTTAAAAAACCCACAAAACAAAGACAGTGAAAGAGAGAGAAATTCTTACAAAATCCGTTCAGGGTCTCTGATGCAACCTGGATTGACCATAGCAAGACCCACAGCTAGATGAGACATAAGGCTGGACACTCTTGGGGCTGAGAGGATTGGTGAGGTTGGGTGAGCAAATGCAGATACTTTAAAGTAACACCGCGGGGTACCCACCCCATGGGTCTCAAATCTCCAGGTACAAGGGCATCTTCCTACATCAAAACATGCATGGGAAACCCGGAAGATGGTATGCCGTGAGATCGGGAAAGGTTTCTAAAACGCACCTCATTTCTCCTCTCCTTGTGCTCGGGTTTGCCATTCCAGCCGCTTGACTAACCATCTCCCTACTTGGAGAATCAGCACCTTTAAACTCCTGTTTCGTACAGGTTGCAATTTGTCCTGAGGATGAACGGGAAGAAGGGGAACCAACGAGAGACTAGCCCTAGGTTTTGGGACAGGCACAGGTCACTCCATTTTCCCATCAGGAAGAAGAATGAACCACAGGCTCAGCCTGCCCCCCAGAACCAAAATAGGGCCTGAAGCAATCCTGCGCTTTTGCGTCCAGCTCCCAAAAAAGCGAGTAGACAAATGGAGCTCAGGGGCACTGCAATTCACAAACGTGCAGAGTTATAAATGAGAACCCTCGTCCACAAATATATTGAGGGAAGGCAACGAAGAGGATTTGAAAGCAAGGGAGATTTGCAGGAAACAGATTTCAGGAGGTAGATTCGACTCGCCTTTAAAGCACATGAAAAGCGGCAAAACGTTGACAATGATGCCCTTGGCCAAAAAGGGCGTATGCGTTTTTTCCTGAATATATTCAGGAAAAAACGCATACGCCCATTTTGGCCAACCAAGCAAGCCGGAAGGGCAAATCAGCGCTACAAAGAAGTCTCGCTTGCCCTCGGTCAAAAGGGCCATGCTGAAAAATGTGTAAAAACCAGAAAAGCAGGACAGGCCATGGAGACATGGGAGCCTTGCTACCCTGATTGGCGGGATGTAAATTGCCAACAGGCACTCTGGAGAAGTGTACGGTGTGTCCTGAAACAAGTAATAAACACAGCTTAGAGAGCATAGGGCATTTCCACTCATGGGCGTATAAATCGGGAAAACTAAAAATCAACAAGACACAGGCACCCCAAACTTTACGGCTGCTCTGTTTCCAAGAACCTCCATTTCGGTACACCTTCAATATCCCAGGAAAGAGAAAAATGGATAAAGAAATGGTGGGACTTGGCACAATGGAATATCACTCAGCCATGAAATCAATGTCATAAGGCTAGTTAGCAGCATGATGAGTGGATTTAGGTCCGATGATTCTAAGTGAAATAAGTCACACAGAAAAAGACACTTATCCTAAGATATCGCTTATAGAGGGAATGTCAAAATCGCTACACTTGAACTGAATTACAAAACAGAACAGAGTCACACCTTTGGGAGACACACTATGGCTGCTGAACGGGAAAGGTGAGGTGGGGTGATGCATAAAACAAGGGTTTGAAATTAGCTCAGAGACCGCTCCATAAGCCAAATATGTAATAGACAAGGCCTACTCCCTGCTCAGTGAACTGGACTCAACACCCCCTAGTCACCGCACAAGAATATATCTGACTCGTAAGAATCTGAAAACCCATGTATCGATATCTCTCTGCAAGTGAATCAAGAGGGTGTAAAGCGGCATAAACACAGCAGGGAAAAGCAGCCAAGCCCCATTCTAAACATAAATTACTTTAAAAAACCCACAAAACAAAGACAGTGAAAGAGAGAGAAATTCTTACAAAATCCGTTCAGGGTCTCTGATGCAACCTGGATTGACCATAGCTAGACCCACAGCTGGAAGAGACATAAGGCTGGACTCTCTTGGGGCTGAGAGGATTGGTGAGGTTGGGTGAGCAAACGCAGATACTTTAAAGTAACACCGCGGGGTACCCACCCCATGGGTCTCAAATCTCCAGGTACAAGGGCATCTTCCTACATCAAAACATGCATGGGAAACCCAGAAGATGGTATGCCGTGAGATCGGGAAAGGTTTCTAAAACACACCTCATTTCTCCTCTCCTTGTGCTCGGGTTCGCCATTCCAACCGCTTGACTAACCATCTCCCTACTTGGAGAATCAGCACCTTTAACCTCCTGTTTCGTACAGGTTGCAATTTGTCCTGAGGATGAACGGGAAGCCGGGCAACCAATGAGAGACTAGCCCTAGGTTTTGGGACAGGCACAGGTCACTCCATTTTCCCATCAGGAAGAAGAATGAACCACAGGCTCAGCCTGCCCCCCAGAACCAAAATAGGGCCTGAAGCAATCCTGCGCTTTTGCGTCCAGCTCCCAAAAAAGCGAGTAGACAAATGGAGCTCAGGGGCACTGCAATTCACAAACGTGCAGAGTTATAAATGAGAACCCTCGTCCACAAATATATTGAGGGAAGGCAACGAAGAGGATTTGAAAGCAAGGGAGATTTGCAGGAAACAGATTTCAGGAGGTAGATTCGACTCGCCTTTAAAGCACATGAAAAGCGGCAAAACGTTGACAATGATGCCCTTGGCCAAAAAGGGCGTATGCGTTTTTTCCTGAATATATTCAGGAAAAAACGCATACGCCCATTTTGGCCAACCAAGCAAGCCGGAAGGGCAAATCAGCACTACAAAGAAGTCTCGCTTGCCCTCGGTCAAAAGGGCCATGCTGAAAAATGTGTAAAAACCAGAAAAGCAGGACAGGCCATGGAGACATGGGAGCCTTGCTACCCTGATTGGCGGGATGTAAATTGCCAACAGGCACTCTGGAGAAGTGTACGGTGTGTCCTGAAACAAGTAATAAACACAGCTTAGAGAGCATAGGGCATTTCCACTCATGGGCGTATAAATCGGGAAAACTAAAAATCAACAAGACACAGGCACCCCAAACTTTACGGCTGCTCTGTTTCCAAGAACCTCCACTTCGGTACACCTTCAATATCCCAGGAAAGAGAAAAATGGATAAAGAAATGGTGGGACTTGGCACAATGGAATATCACTCAGCCATGAAATCAATGTCATAAGGCTAGTTAGCAGCATGATGAGTGGATTTAGGTCCGATGATTCTAAGTGAAATAAGTCACACAGAAAAAGACACTTATCCTAAGATATCGCTTATAGAGGGAATGTCAAAATCGCTACACTTGAACTGAATTACAAAACAGAACAGAGTCAAACCTTTGGAAGACACACTATGGCTGCTGAACGGGAAAGGTGAGGTGGGGTGAGGCATAAAACAAGGGTTTGAAATTAGCTCAGAGACCACTCCATAAGCCAAATATGTAGTAGACAAGGCCTACTCCCTGCTCAGTGAACTGGACTCAACACCCCCTAGTCACCGCACAAGAATATATCTGACTCGTAAGAATCTGAAAACCCATGTATCGATATCTCTCTGCAAGTGAATCAAGAGGGTGTAAAGCGGCATAAACACAGCAGGGAAAAGCAGCCAAGCCCCATTCTAAACATAAATTACTTTAAAAAACCCACAAAACAAAGACAGTGAAAGAGAGAGAAATTCTTACAAAATCCGTTCAGGGTCTCTGATGCAACCTGGATTGACCATAGCTAGACCCACAGCTGGATGAGACATAAGGCTGGACACTCTTGGGGCTGAGAGGATTGGTGAGGTTGGGTGAGCAAATGCAGATACTTTAAAGTAACACCGCGGGGTACCCACCCCATGGGTCTCAAATCTCCAGGTACAAGGGCATCTTCCTACATCAAAACATGCATGGGAAACCCGGAAGATGGTATGCCGTGAGATCGGGAAAGGTTTCTAAAACGCACCTCATTTCTCCTCTCCTTGTGCTCGGGTTTGCCATTCCAGCCGCTTGACTAACCATCTCCCTACTTGGAGAATCAGCACCTTTAAACTCCTGTTTCGTACAGGTTGCAATTTGTCCTGAGGATGAACGGGAAGAAGGGGAACCAACGAGAGACTAGCCCTAGGTGTTGGGACAGGCACAGGTCACTCCATTTTCCCATCAGGAAGAAGAATGAACCACAGGCTCAGCCTGCCCCCCAGAACCAAAATAGGGCCTGAAGCAATCCTGCGCTTTTGCGTCCAGCTCCCAAAAAAGCGAGTAGACAAATGGAGCTCAGGGGCACTGCAATTCACAAACGTGCAGAGTTATAAATGAGAACCCTCGTCCACAAATATATTGAGGGAAGGCAACGAAGAGGCTTTGAAAGCAAGGGAGATTTGCAGGAAACAGATTTCAGGAGGTAGATTCGACTCGCCTTTAAAGCACATGAAAAGCGGCAAAACGTTGACAATGATGCCCTTGGCCAAAATGGGCGTATGCGTTTTTTCCTGAATATATTCAGGAAAAAACGCATACGCCCATTTTGGCCAACCAAGCAAGCCGGAAGGGCAAATCAGCGCTACAAAGAAGTCTCGCTTGCCCTCGGTCAAAAGGGCCATGCTGAAAAATGTGTAAAAACCAGAAAAGCAGGACAGGCCATGGAGACATGGGAGCCTTGCTACCCTGATTGGCGGGATGTAAATTGCCAACAGGCACTCTGGAGAAGTGTACGGTGTGTCCTGAAACAAGTAATAAACACAGCTTAGAGAGCATAGGGCATTTCCACTCATGGGCGTATAAATCGGGAAAACTAAAAATCAACAAGACACAGGCACCCCAAACTTTACGGCTGCTCTGTTTCCAAGAACCTCCACTTCGGTACACCTTCAATATCCCAGGAAAGAGAAAAATGGATAAAGAAATGGTGGGACTTGGCACAATGGAATATCACTCAGCCATGAAATCAATGTCATAAGGCTAGTTAGCAGCATGATGAGTGGATTTAGGTCCGATGATTCTAAGTGAAATAAGTCACACAGAAAAAGACACTTATCCTAAGATATCGCTTATAGAGGGAATGTCAAAATCGCTACACTTGAACTGAATTACAAAACAGAACAGAGTCACACCTTTGGGAGACACACTATGGCTGCTGAACGGGAAAGGTGAGGTGGGGTGATGCATAAAACAAGGGTTTGAAATTAGCTCAGAGACCGCTCCATAAGCCAAATATGTAATAGACAAGGCCTACTCCCTGCTCAGTGAACTGGACTCAACACCCCCTAGTCACCGCACAAGAATATATCTGACTCGTAAGAATCTGAAAACCCATGTATCGATATCTCTCTGCAAGTGAATCAAGAGGGTGTAAAGCGGCATAAACACAGCAGGGAAAAGCAGCCAAGCCCCATTCTAAACATAAATTACTTTAAAAAACCCACAAAACAAAGACAGTGAAAGAGAGAGAAATTCTTACAAAATCCGTTCAGGGTCTCTGATGCAACCTGGATTGACCATAGCTAGACCCACAGCTGGAAGAGACATAAGGCTGGACTCTCTTGGGGCTGAGAGGATTGGTGAGGTTGGGTGAGCAAACGCAGATACTTTAAAGTAACACCGCGGGGTACCCACCCCATGGGTCTCAAATCTCCAGGTACAAGGGCATCTTCCTACATCAAAACATGCATGGTAAACCCAGAAGATGGTATGCCGTGAGATCGGGAAAGGTTTCTAAAACACACCTCATTTCTCCTCTCCTTGTGCTCGGGTTCGCCATTCCAACCGCTTGACTAACCATCTCCCTACTTGGAGAATCAGCACCTTTAACCTCCTGTTTCGTACAGGTTGCAATTTGTCCTGAGGATGAACGGGAAGACGGGCAACCAATGAGAGACTAGCCCTAGGTGTTGGGACAGGCACAGGTCACTCCATTTTCCCATCAGGAAGAAGAATGAACCACAGGCTCAGCCTGCCCCCCAGAACCAAAATAGGGCCTGAAGCAATCCTGCGCTTTTGCGTCCAGCTCCCAAAAAAGCGAGTAGACAAATGGAGCTCAGGGGCACTGCAATTCACAAACGTGCAGAGTTATAAATGAGAACCCTCGTCCACAATTATATTGAGGGAAGGCAACGAAGAGGATTTGAAAGCAAGGGAGATTTGCAGGAAACAGATTTCAGGAGGTAGATTCGACTCGCCTTTAAAGCACATGAAAAGCGGCAAAACGTTGACAATGATGCCCTTGGCCAAAAAGGGCGTATGCGTTTTTTCCTGAATATATTCAGGAAAAAACGCATACGCCCATTTTGGCCAACCAAGCAAGCCGGAAGGGCAAATCAGCGCTACAAAGAAGTCTCGCTTGCCCTCGGTCAAAAGGGCCATGCTGAAAAATGTGTAAAAACCAGAAAAGCAGGACAGGCCATGGAGACATGGGAGCCTTGCTACCCTGATTGGCGGGATGTAAATTGCCAACAGGCACTCTGGAGAAGTGTACGGTGTGTCCTGAAACAAGTAATAAACACAGCTTAGAGAGCATAGGGCATTTCCACTCATGGGCGTATAAATCGGGAAAACTAAAAATCAACAAGACACAGGCACCACAAACTTTACGGCTGCTCTGTTTCCAAGAACCTCCACTTCGGTACACCTTCAATATCCCAGGAAAGAGAAAAATGGATAAAGAAATGGTGGGACTTGGCACAATGGAATATCACTCAGCCATGAAATCAATGTCATAAGGCTAGTTAGCAGCATGATGAGTGGATTTAGGTCCGATGATTCTAAGTGAAATAAGTCACACAGAAAAAGACACTTATCCTAAGATATCGCTTATAGAGGGAATGTCAAAATCGCTACACTTGAACTGAATTACAAAACAGAACAGAGTCACACCTTTGGGAGACACACTATGGCTGCTGAACGGGAAAGGTGAGGTGGGGTGATGCATAAAACAAGGGTTTGAAATTAGCTCAGAGACCGCTCCATAAGCCAAATATGTAATAGACAAGGCCTACTCCCTGCTCAGTGAACTGGACTCAACACCCCCTAGTCACCGCACAAGAATATATCTGACTCGTAAGAATCTGAAAACCCATGTATCGATATCTCTCTGCAAGTGAATCAAGAGGGTGTAAAGCGGCATAAACACAGCAGGGAAAAGCAGCCAAGCCCCATTCTAAACATAAATTACTTTAAAAAACCCACAAAACAAAGACAGTGAAAGAGAGAGAAATTCTTACAAAATCCGTTCAGGGTCTCTGATGCAACCTGGATTGACCATAGCTAGACCCACAGCTGGAAGAGACATAAGGCTGGACTCTCTTGGGGCTGAGAGGATTGGTGAGGTTGGGTGAGCAAACGCAGATACTTTAAAGTAACACCGCGGGGTACCCACCCCATGGGTCTCAAATCTCCAGGTACAAGGGCATCTTCCTACATCAAAACATGCATGGGAAACCCAGAAGATGGTATGCCGTGAGATCGGGAAAGGTTTCTAAAACACACCTCATTTCTCCTCTCCTTGTGCTCGGGTTCGCCATTCCAACCGCTTGACTAACCATCTCCCTACTTGGAGAATCAGCACCTTTAACCTCCTGTTTCGTACAGGTTGCAATTTGTCCTGAGGATGAACGGGAAGCCGGGCAACCAATGAGAGACTAGCCCTAGGTTTTGGGACAGGCACAGGTCACTCCATTTTCCCATCAGGAAGAAGAATGAACCACAGGCTCAGCCTGCCCCCCAGAACCAAAATAGGGCCTGAAGCAATCCTGCGCTTTTGCGTCCAGCTCCCAAAAAAGCGAGTAGACAAATGGAGCTCAGGGGCACTGCAATTCACAAACGTGCAGAGTTATAAATGAGAACCCTCGTCCACAAATATATTGAGGGAAGGCAACGAAGAGGATTTGAAAGCAAGGGAGATTTGCAGGAAACAGATTTCAGGAGGTAGATTCGACTCGCCTTTAAAGCACATGAAAAGCGGCAAAACGTTGACAATGATGCCCTTGGCCAAAAAGGGCGTATGCGTTTTTTCCTGAATATATTCAGGAAAAAACGCATACGCCCATTTTGGCCAACCAAGCAAGCAGGAAGGGCAAATCAGCACTACAAAGAAGTCTCGCTTGCCCTCGGTCAAAAGGGCCATGCTGAAAAATGTGTAAAAACCAGAAAAGCAGGACAGGCCATGGAGACATGGGAGCCTTGCTACCCTGATTGGCGGGATGTAAATTGCCAACAGGCACTCTGGAGAAGTGTACGGTGTGTCCTGAAACAAGTAATAAACACAGCTTAGAGAGCATAGGGCATTTCCACTCATGGGCGTATAAATCGGGAAAACTAAAAATCAACAAGACACAGGCACCCCAAACTTTACGGCTGCTCTGTTTCCAAGAACCTCCACTTCGGTACACCTTCAATATCCCAGGAAAGAGAAAAATGGATAAAGAAATGGTGGGACTTGGCACAATGGAATATCACTCAGCCATGAAATCAATGTCATAAGGCTAGTTAGCAGCATGATGAGTGGATTTAGGTCCGATGATTCTAAGTGAAATAAGTCACACAGAAAAAGACACTTATCCTAAGATATCGCTTATAGAGGGAATGTCAAAATCGCTACACTTGAACTGAATTACAAAACAGAACAGAGTCAAACCTTTGGAAGACACACTATGGCTGCTGAACGGGAAAGGTGAGGTGGGGTGAGGCATAAAACAAGGGTTTGAAATTAGCTCAGAGACCACTCCATAAGCCAAATATGTAGTAGACAAGGCCTACTCCCTGCTCAGTGAACTGGACTCAACACCCCCTAGTCACCGCACAAGAATATATCTGACTCGTAAGAATCTGAAAACCCATGTATCGATATCTCTCTGCAAGTGAATCAAGAGGGTGTAAAGCGGCATAAACACAGCAGGGAAAAGCAGCCAAGCCCCATTCTAAACATAAATTACTTTAAAAAACCCACAAAACAAAGACAGTGAAAGAGAGAGAAATTCTTACAAAATCCGTTCAGGGTCTCTGATGCAACCTGGATTGACCATAGCTAGACCCACAGCTGGATGAGACATAAGGCTGGACACTCTTGGGGCTGAGAGGATTGGTGAGGTTGGGTGAGCAAATGCAGATACTTTAAAGTAACACCGCGGGGTACCCACCCCATGGGTCTCAAATCTCCAGGTACAAGGGCATCTTCATACATCAAAACATGCATGGGAAACCCGGAAGATGGTATGCCGTGAGATCGGGAAAGGTTTCTAAAACGCACCTCATTTCTCCTCTCCTTGTGCTCGGGTTTGCCATTCCAGCCGCTTGACTAACCATCTCCCTACTTGGAGAATCAGCACCTTTAAACTCCTGTTTCGTACAGGTTGCAATTTGTCCTGAGGATGAACGGGAAGAAGGGGAACCAACGAGAGACTAGCCCTAGGTTTTGGGACAGGCACAGGTCACTCCATTTTCCCATCAGGAAGAAGAATGAACCACAGGCTCAGCCTGCCCCCCAGAACCAAAATAGGGCCTGAAGCAATCCTGCGCTTTTGCGTCCAGCTCCCAAAAAAGCGAGTAGACAAATGGAGCTCAGGGGCACTGCAATTCACAAACGTGCAGAGTTATAAATGAGAACCCTCGTCCACAAATATATTGAGGGAAGGCAACGAAGAGGATTTGAAAGCAAGGCAGATTTGCAGGAAACAGATTTCAGGAGGTAGATTCGACTCGCCTTTAAAGCACATGAAAAGCGGCAAAACGTTGACAATGATGCCCTTGGCCAAAAAGGGCGTATGCGTTTTTTCCTGAATATATTCAGGAAAAAACGCATACGCCCATTTTGGCCAACCAAGCAAGCCGGAAGGGCAAATCAGCGCTACAAAGAAGTCTCGCTTGCCCTCGGTCAAAAGGGCCATGCTGAAAAATGTGTAAAAACCAGAAAAGCAGGACAGGCCATGGAGACATGGGAGCCTTGCTACCCTGATTGGCGGGATGTAAATTGCCAACAGGCACTCTGGAGAAGTGTACGGTGTGTCCTGAAACAAGTAATAAACACAGCTTAGAGAGCATAGGGCATTTCCACTCATGGGCGTATAAATCGGGAAAACTAAAAATCAACAAGACACAGGCACCCCAAACTTTACGGCTGCTCTGTTTCCAAGAACCTCCACTTCGGTACACCTTCAATATCCCAGGAAAGAGAAAAATGGATAAAGAAATGGTGGGACTTGGCACAATGGAATATCACTCAGCCATGAAATCAATGTCATAAGGCTAGTTAGCAGCATGATGAGTGGATTTAGGTCCGATGATTCTAAGTGAAATAAGTCACACAGAAAAAGACACTTATCCTAAGATATCGCTTATAGAGGGAATGTCAAAATCGCTACACTTGAACTGAATTACAAAACAGAACAGAGTCACACCTTTGGGAGACACACTATGGCTGCTGAACGGGAAAGGTGAGGTGGGGTGATGCATAAAACAAGGGTTTGAAATTAGCTCAGAGACCGCTCCATAAGCCAAATATGTAATAGACAAGGCCTACTCCCTGCTCAGTGAACTGGACTCAACACCCCCTAGTCACCGCACAAGAATATATCTGACTCGTAAGAATCTGAAAACCCATGTATCGATATCTCTCTGCAAGTGAATCAAGAGGGTGTAAAGCGGCATAAACACAGCAGGGAAAAGCAGCCAAGCCCCATTCTAAACATAAATTACTTTAAAAAACCCACAAAACAAAGACAGTGAAAGAGAGAGAAATTCTTACAAAATCCGTTCAGGGTCTCTGATGCAACCTGGATTGACCATAGCTAGACCCACAGCTGGAAGAGACATAAGGCTGGACTCTCTTGGGGCTGAGAGGATTGGTGAGGTTGGGTGAGCAAACGCAGATACTTTAAAGTAACACCGCGGGGTACCCACCCCATGGGTCTCAAATCTCCAGGTACAAGGGCATCTTCCTACATCAAAACATGCATGGGAAACCCAGAAGATGGTATGCCGTGAGATCGGGAAAGGTTTCTAAAACGCACCTCATTTCTCCTCTCCTTGTGCTCGGGTTTGCCATTCCAGCCGCTTGACTAACCATCTCCCTACTTGGAGAATCAGCACCTTTAAACTCCTGTTTCGTACAGGTTGCAATTTGTCCTGAGGATGAACGGGAAGACGGGCAAACAACGAGAGACTAGCCCTAGGTGTTGGGACAGGCACAGGTCACTCCATTTTCCCATCAGGAAGAAGAATGAACCACAGGCTCAGCCTGCCCCCCAGAACCAAAATAGGGCCTGAAGCAATCCTGCGCTTTTGCGGCCAGCTCCCAAAAAAGCGAGTAGACAAATGGAGCTCAGGGGCACTGCAATTCACAAACGTGCAGAGTTATAAATGAGAACCCTCGTCCACAAATATATTGAGGGAAGGCAACGAAGAGGATTTGAAAGCAAGGGAGATTTGCAGGAAACAGATTTCAGGAGGTAGATTCGACTCGCCTTTAAAGCACATGAAAAGCGGCAAAACGTTGACAATGATGCCCTTGGCCAAAATGGGCGTATGCGTTTTTTCCTGAATATATTCAGGAAAAAACGCATACGCCCATTTTGGCCAACCAAGCAAGCCGGAAGGGCAAATCAGCGCTACAAAGAAGTCTCGCTTGCCCTCGGTCAAAAGGGCCATGCTGAAAAATGTGTAAAAACCAGAAAAGCAGGACAGGCCATGGAGACATGGGAGCCTTGCTACCCTGATTGGCGGGATGTAAATTGCCAACAGGCACTCTGGAGAAGTGTACGGTGTGTCCTGAAACAAGTAATAAACACAGCTTAGAGAGCATAGGGCATTTCCACTCATGGGCGTATAAATCGGGAAAACTAAAAATCAACAAGACACAGGCACCCCAAACTTTACGGCTGCTCTGTTTCCAAGAACCTCCACTTCGGTACACCTTCAATATCCCAGGAAAGAGAAAAATGGATAAAGAAATGGTGGGACTTGGCACAATGGAATATCACTCAGCCATGAAATCAATGTCATAAGGCTAGTTAGCAGCATGATGAGTGGATTTAGGTCCGATGATTCTAAGTGAAATAAGTCACACAGAAAAAGACACTTATCCTAAGATATCGCTTATAGAGGGAATGTCAAAATCGCTACACTTGAACTGAATTACAAAACAGAACAGAGTCACACCTTTGGGAGACACACTATGGCTGCTGAACGGGAAAGGTGAGGTGGGGTGATGCATAAAACAAGGGTTTGAAATTAGCTCAGAGACCGCTCCATAAGCCAAATATGTAATAGACAAGGCCTACTCCCTGCTCAGTGAACTGGACTCAACACCCCCTAGTCACCGCACAAGAATATATCTGACTCGTAAGAATCTGAAAACCCATGTATCGATATCTCTCTGCAAGTGAATCAAGAGGGTGTAAAGCGGCATAAACACAGCAGGGAAAAGCAGCCAAGCCCCATTCTAAACATAAATTACTTTAAAAAACCCACAAAACAAAGACAGTGAAAGAGAGAGAAATTCTTACAAAATCCGTTCAGGGTCTCTGATGCAACCTGGATTGACCATAGCTAGACCCACAGCTGGAAGAGACATAAGGCTGGACTCTCTTGGGGCTGAGAGGATTGGTGAGGTTGGGTGAGCAAACGCAGATACTTTAAAGTAACACCGCGGGGTACCCACCCCATGGGTCTCAAATCTCCAGGTACAAGGGCATCTTCCTACATCAAAACATGCATGGTAAACCCAGAAGATGGTATGCCGTGAGATCGGGAAAGGTTTCTAAAACGCACCTCATTTCTCCTCTCCTTGTGCTCGGGTTCGCCATTCCAACCGCTTGACTAACCATCTCCCTACTTGGAGAATCAGCACCTTTAACCTCCTGTTTCGTACAGGTTGCAATTTGTCCTGAGGATGAACGGGAAGACGGGCAACCAATGAGAGACTAGCCCTAGGTGTTGGGACAGGCACAGGTCACTCCATTTTCCCATCAGGAAGAAGAATGAACCACAGGCTCAGCCTGCCCCCCAGAACCAAAATAGGGCCTGAAGCAATCCTGCGCTTTTGCGTCCAGCTCCCAAAAAAGCGAGTAGACAAATGGAGCTCAGGGGCACTGCAATTCACAAACGTGCAGAGTTATAAATGAGAACCCTCGTCCACAAATATATTGAGGGAAGGCAACGAAGAGGATTTGAAAGCAAGGGAGATTTGCAGGAAACAGATTTCAGGAGGTAGATTCGACTCGCCTTTAAAGCACATGAAAAGCGGCAAAACGTTGACAATGATGCCCTTGGCCAAAAAGGGCGTATGCGTTTTTTCCTGAATATATTCAGGAAAAAACGCATACGCCCATTTTGGCCAACCAAGCAAGCCGGAAGGGCAAATCAGCGCTACAAAGAAGTCTCGCTTGCCCTCGGTCAAAAGGGCCATGCTGAAAAATGTGTAAAAACCAGAAAAGCAGGACAGGCCATGGAGACATGGGAGCCTTGCTACCCTGATTGGCGGGATGTAAATTGCCAACAGGCACTCTGGAGAAGTGTACGGTGTGTCCTGAAACAAGTAATAAACACAGCTTAGAGAGCATAGGGCATTTCCACTCATGGGCGTATAAATCGGGAAAACTAAAAATCAACAAGACACAGGCACCACAAACTTTACGGCTGCTCTGTTTCCAAGAACCTCCACTTCGGTACACCTTCAATATCCCAGGAAAGAGAAAAATGGATAAAGAAATGGTGGGACTTGGCACAATGGAATATCACTCAGCCATGAAATCAATGTCATAAGGCTAGTTAGCAGCATGATGAGTGGATTTAGGTCCGATGATTCTAAGTGAAATAAGTCACACAGAAAAAGACACTTATCCTAAGATATCGCTTATAGAGGGAATGTCAAAATCGCTACACTTGAACTGAATTACAAAACAGAACAGAGTCACACCTTTGGGAGACACACTATGGCTGCTGAACGGGAAAGGTGAGGTGGGGTGATGCATAAAACAAGGGTTTGAAATTAGCTCAGAGACCGCTCCATAAGCCAAATATGTAATAGACAAGGCCTACTCCCTGCTCAGTGAACTGGACTCAACACCCCCTAGTCACCGCACAAGAATATATCTGACTCGTAAGAATCTGAAAACCCATGTATCGATATCTCTCTGCAAGTGAATCAAGAGGGTGTAAAGCGGCATAAACACAGCAGGGAAAAGCAGCCAAGCCCCATTCTAAACATAAATTACTTTAAAAAACCCACAAAACAAAGACAGTGAAAGAGAGAGAAATTCTTACAAAATCCGTTCAGGGTCTCTGATGCAACCTGGATTGACCATAGCTAGACCCACAGCTGGAAGAGACATAAGGCTGGACTCTCTTGGGGCTGAGAGGATTGGTGAGGTTGGGTGAGCAAACGCAGATACTTTAAAGTAACACCGCGGGGTACCCACCCCATGGGTCTCAAATCTCCAGGTACAAGGGCATCTTCCTACATCAAAACATGCATGGTAAACCCAGAAGATGGTATGCCGTGAGATCGGGAAAGGTTTCTAAAACACACCTCATTTCTCCTCTCCTTGTGCTCGGGTTCGCCATTCCAACCGCTTGACTAACCATCTCCCTACTTGGAGAATCAGCACCTTTAACCTCCTGTTTCGTACAGGTTGCAATTTGTCCTGAGGATGAACGGGAAGACGGGCAACCAATGAGAGACTAGCCCTAGGTGTTGGGACAGGCACAGGTCACTCCATTTTCCCATCAGGAAGAAGAATGAACCACAGGCTCAGCCTGCCCCCCAGAACCAAAATAGGGCCTGAAGCAATCCTGCGCTTTTGCGTCCAGCTCCCAAAAAAGCGAGTAGACAAATGGAGCTCAGGGGCACTGCAATTCACAAACGTGCAGAGTTATAAATGAGAACCCTCGTCCACAAATATATTGAGGGAAGGCAACGAAGAGGATTTGAAAGCAAGGGAGATTTGCAGGAAACAGATTTCAGGAGGTAGATTCGACTCGCCTTTAAAGCACATGAAAAGCGGCAAAACGTTGACAATGATGCCCTTGGCCAAAAAGGGCGTATGCGTTTTTTCCTGAATATATTCAGGAAAAAACGCATACGCCCATTTTGGCCAACCAAGCAAGCCGGAAGGGCAAATCAGCGCTACAAAGAAGTCTCGCTTGCCCTCGGTCAAAAGGGCCATGCTGAAAAATGTGTAAAAACCAGAAAAGCAGGACAGGCCATGGAGACATGGGAGCCTTGCTACCCTGATTGGCGGGATGTAAATTGCCAACAGGCACTCTGGAGAAGTGTACGGTGTGTCCTGAAACAAGTAATAAACACAGCTTAGAGAGCATAGGGCATTTCCACTCATGGGCGTATAAATCGGGAAAACTAAAAATCAACAAGACACAGGCACCCCAAACTTTACGGCTGCTCTGTTTCCAAGAACCTCCACTTCGGTACACCTTCAATATCCCAGGAAAGAGAAAAATGGATAAAGAAATGGTGGGACTTGGCACAATGGAATATCACTCAGCCATGAAATCAATGTCATAAGGCTAGTTAGCAGCATGATGAGTGGATTTAGGTCCGATGATTCTAAGTGAAATAAGTCACACAGAAAAAGACACTTATCCTAAGATATCGCTTATAGAGGGAATGTCAAAATCGCTACACTTGAACTGAATTACAAAACAGAACAGAGTCACACCTTTGGAAGACACACTATGGCTGCTGAACGGGAAAGGTGAGGTGGGGTGATGCATAAAACAAGGGTTTGAAATTAGCTCAGAGACCGCTCCATAAGCCAAATATGTAATAGACAAGGCCTACTCCCTGCTCAGTGAACTGGACTCAACACCCCCTAGTCACCGCACAAGAATATATCTGACTCGTAAGAATCTGAAAACCCATGTATCGATATCTCTCTGCAAGTGAATCAAGAGGGTGTAAAGCGGCATAAACACAGCAGGGAAAAGCAGCCAAGCCCCATTCTAAACATAAATTACTTTAAAAAACCCACAAAACAAAGACAGTGAAAGAGAGAGAAATTCTTACAAAATCCGTTCAGGGTCTCTGATGCAACCTGGATTGACCATAGCTAGACCCACAGCTGGAAGAGACATAAGGCTGGACTCTCTTGGGGCTGAGAGGATTGGTGAGGTTGGGTGAGCAAATGCAGATACTTTAAAGTAACACCGCGGGGTACCCACCCCATGGGTCTCAAATCTCCAGGTACAAGGGCATCTTCCTACATCAAAACATGCATGGTAAACCCAGAAGATGGTATGCCGTGAGATCGGGAAAGGTTTCTAAAACACACCTCATTTCTCCTCTCTTTGTGCTCGGGTTCGCCATTCCAACCGCTTGACTAACCATCTCCCTACTTGGAGAATCAGCACCTTTAACCTCCTGTTTCGTACAGGTTGCAATTTGTCCTGAGGATGAACGGGAAGACGGGCAACCAATGAGAGACTAGCCCTAGGTGTTGGGACAGGCACAGGTCACTCCATTTTCCCATCAGGAAGAAGAATGAACCACAGGCTCAGCCTGCCCCCCAGAACCAAAATAGGGCCTGAAGCAATCCTGCGCTTTTGCGGCCAGCTCCCAAAAAAGCGAGTAGACAAATGGAGCTCAGGGGCACTGCAATTCACAAACGTGCAGAGTTATAAATGAGAACCCTCGTCCACAAATATATTGAGGGAAGGCAACGAAGAGGATTTGAAAGCAAGGGAGATTTGCAGGAAACAGATTTCAGGAGGTAGATTCGACTCGCCTTTAAAGCACATGAAAAGCGGCAAAACGTTGACAATGATGCCCTTGGCCAAAAAGGGCGTATGCGTTTTTTCCTGAATATATTCAGGAAAAAACGCATACGCCCATTTTGGCCAACCAAGCAAGCCGGAAGGGCAAATCAGCGCTACAAAGAAGTCTCGCTTGCCCTCGGTCAAAAGGGCCATGCTGAAAAATGTGTAAAAACCAGAAAAGCAGGACAGGCCATGGAGACATGGGAGCCTTGCTACGCTGATGGGCGGGATGTAAATTGCCAACAGGCACTCTGGAGAAGTGTACGGTGTGTCCTGAAACAAGTAATAAACACAGCTTAGAGAGCATAGGGCATTTCCACTCATGGGCATATAAATCGGGAAAACTAAAAATCAACAAGACACAGGCACCCCAAACTTTATGGCTGCTCTGTTTCCAAGAACCTCCACTTCGGTACACCTTCAATATCCCAGGAAAGAGAAAAATGGATAAAGAAATGGTGGGACTTGGCACAATGGAATATCACTCAGCCATGAAATCAATGTCATAAGGCCAGTTAGCAGCATGATGAGTGGATTTAGGTCCGATGAGTCTAAGTGAAATAAGTCACACAGAAAAAGACACTTATCCTAAGATATCGCTTATAGAGGGAATGTCAAAATCGCTACACTTGAACTGAATTACAAAACAGAACAGAGTCACACCTTTGGAAGACACACTATGGCTGCTGAACGGGAAAGGTGAGGTGGGGTGATGCATAAAACAAGGGTTTGAAATTAGCTCAGAGACCGCTCCATAAGCCAAATATGTAGTAGACAAGGCCTACTCCCTGCTCAGTGAACTGGACTCAACACCCCCTAGTCACCGCACAAAATATATCTGACTCGTAAGAATCTGAAAACCCATGTATCGATATCTCTCTGCAAGTGAATCAAGAGGGTGTAAAGCAGCATAAACACAGCAGGGAAAAGCAGCCAAGCCCCATTCTAAACATAAATTACTTTAAAAAACCCACAAAACAAAGACAGTGAAAGAGAGAGAAATTCTTACAAAATCCGTTCAGGGTCTCTGATGCAACCTGGATTGACCATAGCTAGACCCACAGCTGGATGAGACATAAGGCTGGACACTCTTGGGGCTGAGAGGATTGGTGAGGTTGGGTGAGCAAACGCAGATACTTTAAAGTAACACCGCGGGGTACCCACCCCATGGGTCTCAAATCTCCAGGTACAAGGGCATCTTCCTACATCAAAACATGCATGGGAAACCCAGAAGATGGTATGCCGTGAGATCGGGAAAGGTTTCTAAAACGCACCTCATTTCTCCTCTCCTTGTGCTCGGGTTCGCCATTCCAGCCGCTTGACTAACCATCTCCCTACTTGGAGAATCAGCACCTTTAAACTCCTGTTTCGTACAGGTTGCAATTTGTCCTGAGGATGAACGGGAAGAAGGGGAACCAACGAGAGACTAGCCCTAGGTTTTGGGACAGGCACAGGTCACTCCATTTTCCCATCAGGAAGAAGAATGAACCACAGGCTCAGCCTGCCCCCCAGAACCAAAATAGGGCCTGAAGCAATCCTGCGCTTTTGCGTCCAGCTCCCAAAAAAGCGAGTAGACAAATGGAGCTCAGGGGCACTGCAATTCACAAACGTGCAGAGTTATAAATGAGAACCCTCGTCCACAAATATATTGAGGGAAGGCAACGAAGAGGATTTGAAAGCAAGGGAGATTTGCAGGAAACAGATTTCAGGAGGTAGATTCGACTCGCCTTTAAAGCACATGAAAAGCGGCAAAACGTTGACAATGATGCCCTTGGCCAAAAAGGGCGTATGCGTTTTTTCCTGAATATATTCAGGAAAAAACGCATACGCCCATTTTGGCCAACCAAGCAGGCCGGAAGGGCAAATCAGCGCTGCAAAGAAGTCTCGCTTGCCCTCGGTCAAAAGGGCCATGCTGAAAAATGTGTAAAAACCAGAAAAGCAGGACAGGCCATGGAGACATGGGAGCCTTGCTACGCTGATGGGCGGGATGTAAATTGCCAACAGGCACTCTGGAGAAGTGTACGGTGTGTCCTGAAACAAGTAATAAACACAGCTTAGAGAGCATAGGGCATTTCCACTCATGGGCATATAAATCGGGAAAACTAAAAATCAACAAGACACAGGCACCCCAAACTTTACGGCTGCTCTGTTTCCAAGAACCTCCACTTCGGTACACCTTCAATATCCCAGGAAAGAGAAAAATGGATAAAGAAATGGTGGGACTTGGCACAATGGAATATCACTCAGCCATGAAATCAATGACATAAGGCTAGTTAGCAGCATGATGAGTGGATTTAGGTCCGATGATTCTAAGTGAAATAAGTCACACAGAAAAAGACACTTATCCTATGATATCGCTTATAGAGGGAATGTCAAAATCGCTACACTTGAACTGAATTACAAAACAGAACAGAGTCACACCTTTGGGAGACACACTATGGCTGCTGAACGGGAAAGGTGAGGTGGGGTGATGCATAAAACAAGGGTTTGAAATTAGCTCAGAGACCGCTCCATAAGCCAAATATGTAAAAGACAAGGCCTACTCCCTGCTCAGTGAACTGGACTCAACACCCCCTAGTCACCGCACAAGAATATATCTGACTCGTAAGAATCTGAAAACCCATGTATCGATATCTCTCTGCAAGTGAATCAAGAGGGTGTAAAGCGGCATAAACACAGCAGGGAAAAGCAGCCAAGCCCCATTCTAAACATAAATTACTTTAAAAAACCCACAAAACAAAGACAGTGAAAGAGAGAGAAATTCTTACAAAATCCGTTCAAGGTCTCTGATGCAACCTGGATTGACCATAGCTAGACCCAAAGCTGGATGAGACATAAGGCTGGACACTCTTGGGGATGAGAGGATTGGTGAGGTTGGGTGAGCAAACGCAGATACTTTAAAGTAACACCACGGGGTACCCACCCCATGTGTCTCAAGTCTCCAGGTACAAGGGCATCTTCCTACATCAAAACATGCATGGGAAACCCAGAAGATGGTATGCCGTGAGATCGGGAAAGGTTTCTAAAACGCACCTCATTTCTCCTCTCCTTGTGCTCGGGTTCGCCATTCCAGCCGCTTTACTAAACATCTCCCTACTTGGAGAATCAGCACCTTTAACCTCCTGTTTCGTACAGGTTGCAATTTGTCCTGAGGATGAACGGGAAGAAGGGGAACCAACGAGAGACTAGCCCTAGGTTTTGGGACAGGCACAGGTCACTCCATTTTCCCATCAGGAAGAAGAATGAACCACAGGCTCAGCCTGCCCCCCAGAACCAAAATAGGGCCTGAAGCAATCCTGCGCTTTTGCGGCCAGCTCCCAAAAATGCGAGGAGACAAATGGATCTCTGGGGCACTGCAATTCACAAACGTGCAGAGTTATAAATGAGAACTCTCGTCCACAAATATATTGAGGGAAGGCAACGAAGAGGATTTGAAAGCAAGGCAGACTTGCAGGAAACAGATTTCAGGAGGTAGATTCGACTCGCCTTTAAAGCACATGAAAAGCGGCAAAACGTTGACAATGATGCCCTTGGCCTAAAAGGGCGTATGCGTTTTTTCATGAATATATTCAGGAAAAAACGCATACGCCCATTTTGGCCAACCAAGCAAGCCGAAAGGGCAAATCACTGCTACAAAGAAGTCTCGCTTGCCCTCGGTCAAAAGGGCCATGCTGAAAAATGTGTAAAAACCAGAAAAGCAGGACAGGCCATGGAGACATGGGAGCCTTGCTACGCTGATGGGCGGGATGTAAATTGCCAACAGGCACTCTGGAGAAGTGTACGGTGTGTCCTGAAACAAGTAATAAACACAGCTTAGAGAGCATAGGGCATTTCCACTCATGGGCGTATAAATCGGGAAAACTAAAAATCAACAAGACACAGGCACCCCAAACTTTACGGCTGCTCTGTTTCCAAGAACCTCCACTTCGGTACACCTTCAATATCCCAGGAAAGAGAAAAATGGATAAAGAAATGGTGGGACTTGGCACAATGGAATATCACTCAGCCATGAATTCAATGTCATAAGGCTAGTTAGCAGCATGATGAGTGGATTTAGGTCCGATGATTCTAAGTGAAATAAGTCACACAGAAAAAGACACTTATCCTAAGATATCGCTTATAGAGGGAATGTCAAAATCGCTACACTTGAACTGAATTACAAAACAGAACAGAGTCACACCTTTGGGAGACACACTATGGCTGCTGAACGGGAAGGTGAGGTGGGGTGATGCATAAAACAAGGGTTTGAAATTAGCTCAGAGACCGCTCCATAAGCCAAATATGTAATAGACAAGGCCTACTCCCTGCTCAGTGAACTGGACTCAACACCCCCTAGTCACCGCACAAGAATATATCTGACTCGTAAGAATCTGAAAACCTATGTATCGATATCTCTCTGCAAGTGAATCAAGAGGGTGTAAAGCGGCATAAACACAGCATAGAAAAGCAGCCAAGCCCCATTCTAAACATAAATTACTTTAAAAAACCCACAAAACAAAGACAGTGAAAGAGAGAGAAATTCTTACAAAATCCGTTCAGGGTCTCTGATGCAACCTGGATTGACCATAGCTAGACCCACAGCTGGAAGAGACATAAGGCTGGACACTCTTGGGGCTGAGAGGATTGGTGAGGTTGGGTGAGCAAACGCAGATACTTTAAAGTAACACCGCGGGGTACCCACCCCATGGGTCTCAAATCTCCAGGTACAAGGGCATCTTCCTACATCAAAACATGTATGGGAAACCCAGAAGATGGTATGCCGTGAGATCGGGAAAGGTTTCTAAAACGCACCTCATTTCTCCTCTCCTTGTGCTCGGGTTCGCCATTCCAGCCGCTTGACTAAACATCTCCCTACTTGGAGAATCAGCACCTTTAACCTCCTGTTTCGTACAGGTTGCAATTTGTCCTGAGGATGAACGGGAAGACGGGGAACCAACGAGAGACTAGCCCTAGGTGTTGGGACAGGCACAGGTCACTCCATTTTCCCATCAGGAAGAAGAATGAACCACAGGCTCAGCCTGCCCCCCAGAACCAAAATAGGGCCTGAAGCAATCCTGCGCTTTTGCGGCCAGCTCCCAAAAAAGCGAGGAGACAAATGGAGCTCAGGGGCACTGCAATTCACAAACGTGCAGAGTTATAAATGAGAACTCTCGTCCACAAATATATTGAGGGAAGGCAACGAAGAGGATTTGAAAGCAAGGCAGATTTGCAGGAAACAGATTTCAGGAGGTAGATTCGACTCGCCTTTAAAGCACATGAAAAGCGGCAAAACGTTGACAATGATGCCCTTGGCCTAAAAGGGCGTATGCGTTTTTTTCTGAATATATTCAGGAAAAAACGCATACGCCCATTTTGGAAAACCAAGCAAGCCGGAAGGGCAAATCAGCGCTACAAAGAAGTCTCGCTTGCCCTTGGTCAAAAGGGCCATGCTGAAAAATGTGTAAAAACCAGAAAAGCAGGACAGGCCATGGAGACATAGGAGCCTTGCTACGCTGATGGGCGGGATGTAAATTGCCAACAGGCACTCTGGAGAAGTGTACGGTGTGTCCTGAAACAAGTAATAAACACAGCTTAGAGAGCATAGGGCATTTCCACTCATGGGCGTATAAATCGGGAAAACTAAAAATCAACAAGACACAGGCACCCCAAACTTTACGGCTGCTCTGTTTCCAAGAACCTCCACTTCGGTACACCTTCAATATCCCAGGAAAGAGAAAAATGGATAAAGAAATGGTGGGACTTGGCACAATGGAATATCACTCAGCCATGAAATCAATGTCATAAGGCGAGTTAGCAGCATGATGAGTGGATTTAGGTCCGATGATTCTAAGTGAAATAAGTCACACAGAAAAAGACACTTATCCTAAGATATCGCTTATAGAGGGAATGTCAAAATCGCTACACTTGAACTGAATTACAAAACAGAACAGAGTCACACCTTTGGGAGACACACTATGGCTGCTGAACGGGAAAGGTGAGGTGGGGTGATGCATAAAACAAGGGTTTGAAATTAGCTCAGAGACCGCTCCATAAGCCAAATATGTAATAGACAAGGCCTACTCCCTGCTCAGTGAACTGGACTCAACACCCCCTAGTCACCGCACAAGAATATATCTGACTCGTAAGAATCTGAAAACCCATGTATCGATATCTCTCTGCAAGTGAATCAAGAGGGTGTAAAGCGGCATCAACACAGCAGGGAAAAGCAGCCAAGCCCCATTCTAAACATAAATTACTTTAAAAAACCCACAAAACAAAGACAGTGAAAGAGAGAGAAATTCTTACAAAATCCGTTCCGGGTCTCTGATGCAACCTGGATTGACCATAGCTAGACCCACAGCTGGATGAGACATAAGGCTGGACACTCTTGGGGCTGAGAGGATTGGTGAGGTTGGGTGAGCAAACGCAGATACTTTAAAGTAACACCGCGGGGTACCCACCCCATGGGTCTCAAATCTCCAGGTACAAGGGCATCTTCCTACATCAAAACATGCATGGGAAACCCAGAAGATGGTATGCCGTGAGATCGGGAAAGGTTTCTAAAACGCACCTCATTTCTCCTCTCCTTGTGCTCGGGTTCGCCATTCCAGCCGCTTGACTAACCATCTCCCTACTTGGAGAATCAGCACCTTTAACCTCCTGTTTCGTCCAGGTTGCAATTTGTCCTGAGGATGAACGGTAAGAAGGGGAACCAACGAGAGACTAGCCCTAGGTGTTGAGACAGGCACAGGTCACTCCATTTTCCCATCAGGAAGAAGAATGAACCACAGGCTCAGCCTGCCCCCCAGAACCAAAATAGGGCCTGAAACAATCCTGCGCTTTTGCGGCCAGCTCCCGAAAAAGCGAGGAGACAAATGGAGCTCAGGGGCACTGCAATTCACAAACGTGCAGAGTTATAAATGAGAACTCTCGTCCACAAATATATTGAGGGAAGGCAACGAAGAGGATTTGAAAGCAAGGCAGATTTGCAGGAAACAGATTGCAGGAGGTAGATTCGACTCGCCTTTAAAGCACATGAAAAGCAGCAAAACGTTGACAATGATGCCCTTGGCCTAAAAGGGCGTATGCGTTTTTTCATGAATATATTCAGGAAAAAACGCATACGCCCATTTTGGCCAACCAAGCAAGCCGAAAGGGCAAATCAGTGCTACAAAGAAGTCTCGCTTGCCCTCGGTCAAAAGGGCCATGCTGAAAAATGTGTAAAAACCAGAAAAGCAGGACAGGCCATGGAGACATGGGAGCCTTGCTACGCTGATGGGCGGGATGTAAATTGCCAACAGGCACTCTGGAGAAGTGTACGGTGTGTCCTGAAACAAGTAATAAACACAGCTTAGAGAGCATAGGGCATTTCCACTCATGGGCGTATAAATCGGGAAAACTAAAAATCAACAAGACACAGGCACTCCAAACTTTACGGCTGCTCTGTTTCCAAGAACCTCCACTTCGGTACACCTTCAATATCCCAGGAAAGAGAAAAATGGATAAAGAAATGGTGGGACTTGGCACAATGGAATATCACTCAGCCATGTCATAAGGCTAGTTAGCAGCATGATGAGTGGATTTAGGTCCGATGATTCTAAGTGAAATAAGTCACACAGAAAAAGACACTTATCCTAAGATATCGCTTATAGAGGGAATGTCAAAATCGCTACACTTGAACTGAATTACCTAACAGAACAGAGTCACACCTTTGGGAGACACACTATGGCTGCTGAACGGGAAAGGTGAGGTGGGGTGATGCATAAAACAAGGGTTTGAAATTAGCTCAGAGACCGCTCCATAAGCCAAATATGTAATAGACAAGGCCTACTCCCTGCTCAGTGAACTGGACTCAACACCCCCTAGTCACCGCACAAGAATATATCTGACTCGTAAGAATCTGAAAACCTATGTATCGATATCTCTCTGCAAGTGAATCAAGAGGGTGTAAAGCGGCATAAACACAGCATAGAAAAGCAGCCAAGCCCCATTCTAAACATAAATTACTTTAAAAAACCCACAAAACAAAGACAGTGAAAGAGAGAGAAATTCTTACAAAATCCGTTCAGGGTCTCTGATGCAACCTGGATTGACCATAGCTAGACCCACAGCTGGATGAGACATAAGGCTGGACACTCTTGGGGCTGAGAGGATTGGTGAGGTTGGGTGAGCAAACGCAGATACTTTAAAGTAACACCGCGGGGTACCCACCCTATGGGTCTCAAATCTCCAGGTACAAGGGCATCTTCCTACATCAAAACATGTATGGGAAACCCAGAAGATGGTATGCCGTGAGATCGGGAAAGGTTTCTAAAACGCACCTCATTTCTCCTCTCCTTGTGCTCGGGTTCGCCATTCCAGCCGCTTGACTAAACATCTCCCTACTTGGAGAATCAGCACCTTTAACCTCCTGTTTCGTACAGGTTGCAATTTGTCCTGAGGATGAACGGGAAGACGGGGAACCAACGAGAGACTAGCCCTAGGTGTTGGGACAGGCACAGGTCACTCCATTTTCCCATCAGGAAGAAGAATGAACCACAGGCTCAGCCTGCCCCCCAGAACCAAAATAGGGCCTGAAGCAATCCTGCGCTTTTGCGGCCAGCTCCCAAAAAAGCGAGGAGACAAATGGAGCTCAGGGGCACTGCAATTCACAAACGTGCAGAGTTATAAATGAGAACTCTCGTCCACAAATATATTGAGGGAAGGCAACGAAGAGGATTTGAAAGCAAGGCAGATTTGCAGGAAACAGATTTCAGGAGGTAGATTCGACTCGCCTTTAAAGCACATGAAAAGCGGCAAAACGTTGACAATGATGCCCTTGGCCAAAAAGGGCGTATGCGTTTTTTCCTGAATATATTCAGGAAAAAACGCATACGCCCTTTTTGGCCAACCAAGCAAGCCGGAAGGGCAAATCAGCGCTACAAAGAAGTCTCGCTTGCCCTTGGTCAAAAGGGCCATGCTGAAAAATGTGTAAAAACCAGAAAAGCAGGACAGGCCATGGAGACATGGGAGCCTTGCTACGCTGATGGGCGGGATGTAAATTGCCAACAGGCACTCTGGAGAAGCGTACGGTGTGTCCTGAAACAAGTAATAAACACAGCTTAGAGAGCATAGGGCATTTCCACTCATGGGCGTATAAATCGGGAAAACTAAAAATCAACAAGACACAGGCACCCCAAACTTTACGGCTGCTCTGTTTCCAAGAACCTCCACTTCGGTACACCTTCAATATCCCAGGAAAGAGAAAAATGGATAAAGAAATGGTGGGACTTGGCACAATGGAATATCACTCAGCCATGAAATCAATGTCATAAGGCGAGTTAGCAGCATGATGAGTGGATTTAGGTCCGATGATTCTAAGTGAAATAAGTCACACAGAAAAAGACACTTATCCTAAGATATCGCTTATAGAAGGAATGTCAAAATCGCTACACTTGAACTGAATTACAAAACAGAACAGAGTCACACCTTTGGGAGACACACTATGGCTGCTGAACGGGAAAGGTGAGGTGGGGTGATGCATAAAACGAGGGTTTGAAATTAGCTCAGAGACCGCTCCATAAGCCAAATATGTAATAGACAAGGCCTACTCCCTGCTCAGTGAACTGGACTCAACACCCCCTAGTCACCGCACAAGAATATATCTGACTCGTAAGAATCTGAAAACCCATGTATCGATATCTCTCTGCAAGTGAATCAAGAGGGTGTAAAGCGGCATCAACACAGCAGGGAAAAGCAGCCAAGCCCCATTCTAAACATAAATTACTTTAAAAAACCCACAAAACAAAGACAGTGAAAGAGAGAGAAATTCTTACAAAATCCGTTCAGGGTCTCTGATGCAACCTGGATTGACCATAGCTAGACCCACAGCTGGATGAGACATAAGGCTGGACACTCTTGGGGCTGAGAGGATTGGTGAGGTTGGGTGAGCAAACGCAGATACTTTAAAGTAACACCGCGTGGTACCCACCCCATCGGTCTCAAATCTCCGGGTACAAGGGCATCTTCCTACATCAAAACATGCATGGGAAACCCAGAAGATGGTATGCCGTGAGATCGGGAAAGGTTTCTAAAACGCACCTCATTTCTCCTCTCCTTGTGCTCAGGTTCGCCATTCCAGCCGCTTGACTAACCATCTCCCTACTTGGAGAATCAGCACCTTTAACCTCCTGTTTCGTCCAGGTTGCAATTTGTCCTGAGGATGAACGGGAAGAAGGGGAACCAACGAGAGACTAGCCCTAGGTTTTGGGACAGGCACAGGTCACTCCATTTTCCCATCAGGAAGAAGAATGAACCACAGGCTCAGCCTGCCCCCCAGAACCAAAATAGGGCCTGAAGCAATCCTGCGCTTTTGCGGCCAGCTCCCAAAAATGCGAGGAGACAAATGGAGCTCAGGGGCACTGCAATTCACAAACGTGCAGAGTTATAAATGAGAGCTCTCGTCCACAAATATATTGAGGGAAGGCAACGAAGAGGATTTGAAAGCAAGGCAGATTTGCAGGAAACAGATTTCAGGAGGTAGATTCGACTCGCCTTTAAAGCACATGAAAAGCGGCAAAACGTTGACAATGATGCCCTTGGCCAAATAGGGCGTATGCGTTTTTTCCTGAATATATTCAGGAAAACACGCATACGCCCTTTTTGGCCAACCAAGCAAGCCGGAAGGGCAAATCAGCGCTACAAAGAAGTCTCGCTTGCCCTCGGTCAAAAGGGCCATGCTGAAAAATGTGTAAAAACCAGAAAAGCAGGACAGGCCATGGAGACATGGGAGCCTTGCTACGCTGATGGGCGGGATGTAAATTGCCAACAGGCACTCTGGAGAAGTGTACGGTGTGTCCTGAAACAAGTAATAAACACAGCTTAGAGAGCATAGGGCATTTCCACTCATGGGCGTATAAATCGGGAAAACTAAAAATCAACAAGACACAGGCGCCCCAAACTTTACGGCTGCTCTGTTTCCAAGAACCTCCACTTCGGTACACCTTCAATATCCCAGGAAAGAGAAAAATGGATAAAGAAACGGTGGGACTTGGCACAATGGAATATCACTCAGCCATGTCATAAGGCTAGTTAGCAGCATGATGAGTGGATTTAGGTCCGATGATTCTAAGTGAAATAAGTCACACAGAAAAAGACACTTATCCTAAGATATCGCTTATAGAGGGAATGTCAAAATCGCTACACTTGAACTGAATTACAAAACAGAACAGAGTCACACCTTTGGGAGACACACTATGGCTGCTGAACGGGAAAGGTGAGGTGGGGTGATGCATAAAACAAGGGTTTGTAATTAGCTCAGAGTCCGCTCCATAAGCCAAATATGTAATAGACAAGGCCTACTCTCTGCTCAGTGAACTGGACTCAACACCCCCTAGTCACCGCACAAGATTATATCTGACTCGTAAGAATCTGAAAACCCATGTATCGATATCTCTCTGCAAGTGAATCAAGAGGGTGTAAAGCTGCATAAACACAGCAGGGAAAAGCAGCCAAGCCCCATTCTAAACATAAATTACTTTAAAAAACCCACAAAACAAAGACAGTGAAAGAGAGAGAAATTCTTACAAAATCCGTTCAGGGTCTCTGATGCAACCTGGATTGACCATAGCTAGACCCACAGCTGGAAGAGACATAAGGCTGGACTCTCTTGGGGCTGAGAGGATTGGTGAGGTTGGGTGAGCAAACGCAGATACTTTAAAGTAACACCGCGGGGTACCCACCCCATGGGTCTCAAATCTCCAGGTACAAGGGCATCTTCCTACATCAAAACATGCATGGGAAACCCAGAAGATGGTATGCCGTGAGATCGGGAAAGGTTTCTAAAACGCACCTCATTTCTCCTCTCCTTGTGCTCGGGTTCGCCATTCCAGCCGCTTGACTAACCATCTCCCTACTTGGAGAATCAGCACCTTTAACCTCCTGTTTCGTACAGGTTGCAATTTGTCCTGAGGATGAACGGGAAGACGGGCAACCAACGAGAGACTAGCCCTAGGTGTTGGGACAGGCACAGGTCACTCCATTTTCCCATCAGGAAGAAGAATGAACCACAGGCTCAGCCTGCCCCCCAGAACCAAAATAGGGCCTGAAGCAATCCTGCGCTTTTGCGGCCAGCTCCCAAAAAAGCGAGGAGACAAATGGAGCTCAGGGGCACTGCAATTCACAAACGTGCAGAGTTATAAATGAGAACTCTCGTCCACAAATATATTGAGGGAAGGCAACGAAGAGGATTTGAAAGCAAGGCAGATTTGCAGGAAACAGATTTCAGGAGGTAGATTCGACTCGCCTTTAAAGCACATGAAAAGCGGCAAAACGTTGACAATGATGCCCTTGGCCTAAAAGGGCGTATGCGTTTTTTCCTGAATATATTCAGGAAAAAACGCATACGCCCATTTTGGCCAACCAAGCAAGCCGGAAGGGCAAATCAGCGCTACAAAGAAGTCTCGCTTGCCCTCGGTCAAAAGGGCCATGCTGAAAAATGTGTAAAAACCAGAAAAACAGGACAGGCCATGGAGACATGGGAGCCTTGCTACGCTGATGGGCGGGATGTAAATTGCCAACAGGCACTCTGGAGAAGTTTACGGTGTGTCCTGAAACAAGTAATAAACACAGCTTAGAGAGCATAGGGCATTTCCACTCATGGGCGTATAAATCGGGAAAACTAAAAATCAACAAGACACAGGCACCCCAACCTTTACGGCTGCTCTGTTTCCAAGAACCTCCGCTTCGGTACACCTTCAATATCCCAGGAAAGAGAAAAATGGATAAAGAAACGGTGGGACTTGGCACAATGGAATATCACTCAGCCATGTCATAAGGCTAGTTAGCAGCATGATGAGTGGATTTAGGTCCGATGATTCTAAGTGAAATAAGTCACACAGAAAAAGACACTTATCCTAAGATATCGCTTATAGAGGGAATGTCAAAATCGCTACACTTGAACTGAATTACAAAACAGAACAGAGTCACACCTTTGGGAGACACACTATGGCTACTGAACGGGAAAGGTGAGGTGGGGTGATGCATAAAACAAGGGTTTGAAATTAGCTCAGAGACCGCTCCATAAGCCAAATATGTAATAGACAAGGCCTACTCTCTGCTCAGTGAACTAGACTCAACACCCCCTAGTCACCGCACAAGAATATATCTGACTCGTAAGAATCTGAAAACCTATGTATCGATATCTCTCTGCAAGTGAATCAAGAGGGTGTCAAGCGGCATCAATACAGCAGGGAAAAGCAGCCAAGCCCGATTCTAAACATAAATTACTTAAAAAAACCCACAAAACAAAGACAGTGAAAGAGAGAGAAATTCTTACAAAATCCGTTCAGGGTCTCTGATGCAACCTGGATTGACCATAGCTAGACCCACAGCTGGATGAGACATAAGGCTGGACACTCTTGGGGCTGAGAGGATTGGTGAGGTTGGGTGAGCAAACGCAGATACTTTAAAGTAACACCGCGGGGTACCCACCCCATGGCTCTCAAATCTCCAGGTACAAGGGCATCTTCCTACATCAAAACATGCATGGGAAACCCAGAGGATGGTATGCCGTGAGTTCGGGAAAGGTTTCTAAAACGCACCTCATTTCTCCTCTCCTTGTGCTCGGGTTCGCCATTCCAGCCGCTTGACTAACCATCTCCCTACGTGGAGAATCAGCCCCTTTAACCTCCTGTTTCGTCCAGGTTGCAATTTGTCCTGAGGATGAACGGGAAGAAGGGGAACCAACGAGAGACTAGCCCTAGGTGTTGGGACAGGCACAGGTCACTCCATTTTCCCATCAGGAAGAAGAATGAACCACAGGCTCAGCCTGCCCCCCAGAACCAAAATAGGGCCTGAAGCAATCCTGCGCTTTTGCGGCCAGCTCCCAAAAATGCGAGGAGACAAATGGAGCTCAGGGGCACTGCAATTCACAAACGTGCAGATTTATAAATGAGAACTCTCGTCCACAAATATATTGAGGGAAGGCAACGAAGAGGATTTGAAAGCAAGGCAGATTTGCAGGAAACAGATTTCAGGAGGTAGATTCGACTCGCCTTTAAAGCACATGAAAAGCGGCAAAACGTTGACAATGATGCCCTTGGCCTAAAAGGGCGTATGCGTTTTTTCCTGAATATATTCAGGAAAAAACGCATACGCCCATTTTGGCCAACCAAGCAAGCCGAAAGGGCAAATCAGTGCTACAAAGAAGTCTCGCTTGCCCTCGGTAAAAAGGGCCATGCTGAAAAATGTGTAAAAACCAGAAAAGCAGGACAGGCCATGGAGACATGGGAGCCTTGCTACGCTGATGGGCGGGATGTAAATTGCCAACAGGCACTCTGGAGAAGTGTACGGTGTGTCCTGAAACAAGTAATAAACACAGCTTAGAGAGCATAGGGCATTTCCACTCATGGGCGTATAAATCGGGAAAACTAAAAATCAACAAGACACAGGCACCCCAAACTTTACGGCTGCTCTGTTTCCAAGAACCTCCACTTCGGTACACCTTCAATATCCCAGGAAAGAGAAAAATGGATAAAGAAACGGTGGGACTTGGCACAATGGAATATCACTCAGCCATGTCATAAGGCTAGTTAGCAGCATGATGAGTGGATTTAGGTCCGATAATTCTAAGTGAAATAAGTCACACAGAAAAAGACACTTATCCTAAGATATCGCTTATAGAGGGAATGTCAAAATCGCTACACTTGAACTGAATTACAAAACAGAACAGAGTCACACCTTTGGGAGACACACTATGGCTGCTGAACGGGAAAGGTGAGGTGGGGTGATGCATAAAACAAGGGTTTGTAATTAGCTCAGAGTCCGCTCCATAAGCCAAATATGTAATAGACAAGGCCTACTCTCTGCTCAGTGAACTGGACTCAACACCCCCTAGTCACCGCACAAGATTATATCTGACTCGTAAGAATCTGAAAACCCATGTATCGATATCTCTCTGCAAGTGAATCAAGAGGGTGTAAAGCTGCATAAACACAGCAGGGAAAAGCAGCCAAGCCCCATTCTAAACATAAATTACTTTAAAAAACCCACAAAACAAAGACAGTGAAAGAGAGAGAAATTCTTACAAAATCCGTTCAGGGTCTCTGATGCAACCTGGATTGACCATAGCTAGACCCACAGCTGGATGAGACATAAGGCTGGACACTCTTGGGGATGAGAGGATTGGTGAGGTTGGGTGAGCAAACGCAGATACTTTAAAGTAACACCGGGGGGTACCCACCCCATGTCTCTCAAATCTCCAGGTACAAGAGCATCTTCCTACATCAAAACATGCATGGGAAACCCAGAAGATGGTATGCCATGAGATCGGGAAAGGTTTCTAAAACGCACCTCATTTCTCCTCTCCTTGTGCTCGGGTTCGCCATTCCAGCCGCTTGACTAACCATCTCCCTACTTGGAGAATCAGCACCTTTAACCTCCTGTTTCGTACAGGTTGCAATTTGTCCTGAGGATGAACGGGAAGAAGGGGAACCAACGAGAGACTAGCCCTAGGTTTTGAGACAGGCACAGGTCACTCCATTTTCCCATCAGGAAGAAGAATGAACCACAGGCTCAGCCTGCCCCCCAGAACCAAAATAGAGCCTGAAGCAAACCTGCGCTTTTGCGGCCAGCTCCCAAAAAAGCGAGGAGACAAATGGAGCTCAGGGGCACTGCAATTCACAAACGTGCAGAGTTATAAATGAGAACTCTCGTCCACAAATATATTGAGGGAAGGCAACGAAGAGGATTTGAAAGCAAGGCAGATTTGCAGGAAACAGATTTCAGGAGGTAGATTCGACTCGCCTTTAAAGCACATGAAAAGCGGCAAAACGTTGACAATGATGCCCTTGGCCTAAAAGGGCGTATGCGTTTTTTCCTGAATATATTCAGGAAAAAACGCATACGCACTTTTTGGCCAACCAAGCAAGCCGAAAGGGCAAATCAGCGCTACAAAGAAGTCTCGCTTGCCCTCGGTCAAAAGGGCCATGCTGAAAAATGTGTAAAAACCAGAAAAGCAGGACAGGCCATGGAGACATGGGAGCCTTGCTACGCTGATGGGCGGGATGTAAATTGCCAACAGGCACTCTGGAGAAGTGTACGGTGTGTCCTGAAACAAGTAATAAACACAGCTTAGAGAGCATAGGGCATTTCCACTCATGGGCGTATAAATCGGGAAAACTAAAAATCAACAAGACACAGGCACCCCAACCTTTACGGCTGCTCTGTTTCCAAGAACCTCCACTTCGGTACACCTTCAATATCCCAGGAAAGAGAAAAATGGATAAAGAAATGGTGGGACTTGGCACAATGGAATATCACTCAGCCATGTCATAAGGCTAGTTAGCAGCATGATGAGTGGATTTAGGTCCGATGATTCTAAGTGAAATAAGTCACACAGAAAAAGACACTTATCCTAAGATATCGCTTATAGAGGGAATGTCAAAATCGCTACACTTGAACTGAATTACAAAACAGAACAGAGTTACACCTTTGGGAGACACACTATGGCTGCTGAACGGGAAAGGTGAGGTGGGGTGATGCATAAAACAAGGGTTTGAAATTAGCTCAGAGACCGCTCCATAAGCCAAATATGTAATAGACAAGGCCTACTCTCTGCTCAGTGAACTAGACTCAACACCCCCTAGTCACCGCACAAGAATATATCTGACTCGTAAGAATCTGAAAACCTGTGTATCGATATCTCTCTGCAAGTGAATCAAGAGGGTGTAAAGCGGCATAAACACAGCAGGGAAAAGCAGCCAAGCCCGATTCTAAACATAAATTACTTAAAAAAACCCGCAAAACAAAGACAGTGAAAGAGAGAGAAATTCTTACAAAATCCGTTCAGGGTCTCTGATGCAACCTGGATTGACCATAGCTAGACCCACAGCTGGATGAGACATAAGGCTGGACACTCTTGGGGCTGAGAGGATTGGTGAGGTTGGGTGAGCAAACACAGATACTTTAAAGTAACACCGCGGGGTACCCACCCCATGGCTCTCAAATCTCCAGGTACAAGGGCATCTTCCTACATCAAAACATGCATGGGAAACCCAGAGGATGGTATGCCGTGAGATCGGGAAAGGTTTCTAAAACGCACCTCATTTCTCCTCTCCTTGTGCTCGGGTTCGCCATTCCAGCCGCTTGACTAACCATCTCCCTACTTGGAGAATCAGCCCCTTTAACCTCCTGTTTCGTACAGGTTGCAATTTGTCCTGAGGATGAACGGGAAGACGGGCAACCAACGAGAGACTAGCCCTAGGTGTTGGGACAGGCACAGGTCACTCCATTTTCCCATCAGGAAGAAGAATGAACCACAGGCTCAGCCTGCCCCCCAGAACCACAATAGGGCCTGAAGCAATCCTGCGCTTTTGCGGCCAGCTCCCAAAAAAGCGAGTAGACAAATGGAGCTCAGGGGCACTGCAATTCACAAACGTGCAGAGTTATAAATGAGAACTCTCGTCCACAAATATATTGAGGGAAGGCAACGAAGAGGATTTGAAAGCAAGGCAGATTTGCAGGAAACAGATTTCAGGAGGTAGATTCGACTCGCCTTTAAAGCACATGAAAAGCGGCAAAACGTTGACAATGATGCCCTTGGCCTAAAAGGGCGTATGCGTTTTTTCCTGAATATATTCAGGAAAAAACGCATACGCCCATTCTGGACAACCAAGCAAGCCGGAAGGGCAAATCAGCGCTACAAAGAAGTCTCGCTTGCCCTCGGTCAAAAGGGCCATGCTGAAAAATGTGTAAAAACCAGAAAAGCAGGACAGGCCATGGAGACATGGGAGCCTTGCTACGCTGATGGGCGGGATGTAAATTGCCAACAGGCACTCTGGAGAAGTGTACGGTGTGTCCTGAAACAAGTAATAAACACAGCTTAGAGAGCATAGGGCATTTCCACTCATGGGCGTATAAATCGGGAAAACTAAAAATCAACAAGACACAGGCACCCCAACCTTTACGGCTGCTCTGTTTCCAAGAACCTCCACTTCGGTACACCTTCAATATCCCAGGAAAGAGAAAAATGGATAAAGAAATGGTGGGACTTGGCACAATGGAATATCACTCAGCCATGTCATAAGGCTAGTTAGCAGCATGATGAGTGGATTTAGGTCCGATGATTCTAAGTGAAATAAGTCACACAGAAAAAGACACTTATCCTAAGATATCGCTTATAGAGGGAATGTCAAAATCGCTACACTTGAACTGAATTACAAACAGAACAGAGTCACACCTTTGGGAGACACACTATGGCTGCTGAACGGGAAAGGTGAGGTGGCGTGATGCATAAAACAAGGGTTTGAAATTAGCTCAGAGACCGCTCCATAAGCCAAATATGTAATAGACAAGGCCTACTCTCGGCTCAGTGAACTAGACTCAACACCCCCTACTCACCGCACAAGAATATATCTGACTCGTAAGAATCTGAAAACCTATGTATCGATATCTCTCTGCAAGTGAATCAAGAGGGTGTAAAGCGGCATCAACACAGCAGGGAAAAGCAGCCAAGCCCGATTCTAAACATAAATTACTTTTAAAAACCCACAAAACAAAGACAGTGAAAGAGAGAGAAATTCTTACAAAATCCGTTCAGGGTCTCTGATGCAACCTGGATTGACCATAGCTAGACCCACAGCTGGATGAGACATAAGGCTGGACACTCTTGGGGCTGAGAGGATTGGTGAGGTTGGGGGAGCAAACGCAGATACTTTAAAGTAACACCGCGGGGTACCCACCCCATGGGTCTCAAATCTCCAGGTACAAGGGCATCTTCCTACATCAAAACATGCATGGGAAACCCAGAAGATGGTATGCCGTGAGATCGGGAAAGGTTTCTAAAACGCACCTCATTTCTCCTCTCCTTGTGCTCGGGTTCGCCATTCCAGCCGCTTGACTAACCATCTCCCTACTTGGAGAATCAGCACCTTTAACCTCCTGTTTCGTCCAGGTTGCAATTTGTCCTGAGGATGAACGGGAAGAAGGGGAACCAACGAGAGACTAGCCCTAGGTTTTGAGACAGGCACAGGTCACTCCATTTTCCCATCAGGAAGAAGAATGAACCACAGGCTCAGCCTGCCCCCCAGAACCAAAATAGGGCCTGAAGCAATCCTGCGCTTTTGCGGCCAGCTCCCAAAAAAGCGAGGAGACAAATGGAGCTCAGGGGCACTGCAATTCACAAACGTGCAGAGTTATAAATGAGAACTCTCGTCCACAAATATATTGAGGGAAGGCAACGAAGAGGATTTGAAAGCAAGGCAGATTTGCAGGAAACAGATTTCAGGAGGTAGATTCGACTCGCCTTTAAAGCACATGAAAAGCGGCAAAACGTTGACAATGATGCCCTTGGCCTAAAAGGGCGTATGCGTTTTTTCCTGAATATATTCAGGAAAAAACGCATACGCACTTTTTGGCCAACCAAGCAAGCCGAAAGGGCAAATCAGCGCTACAAAGAAGTCTCGCTTGCCCTCGGTCAAAAGGGCCATGCTGAAAAATGTGTAAAAACCAGAAAAGCAGGACAGGCCATGGAGACATGGGAGCCTTGCTACGCTGATGGGCGGGATGTAAATTGCCAACAGGCACTCTGGAGAAGTGTACGGTGTGTCCTGAAACAAGTAATAAACACAGCTTAGAGAGCATAGGGCATTTCCACTCATGGGCGTATAAATCGGGAAAACTAAAAATCAACAAGACACAGGCACCCCAACCTTTACGGCTGCTCTGTTTCCAAGAACCTCCACTTCGGTACACCTTCAATATCCCAGGAAAGAGAAAAATGGATAAAGAAATGGTGGGACTTGGCACAATGGAATATCACTCAGCCATGTCATAAGGCTAGTTAGCAGCATGATGAGTGGATTTAGGTCCGATGATTCTAAGTGAAATAAGTCACACAGAAAAAGACACTTATCCTAAGATATCGCTTATAGAGGGAATGTCAAAATCGCTACACTTGAACTGAATTACAAAACAGAACAGAGTTACACCTTTGGGAGACACACTATGGCTGCTGAACGGGAAAGGTGAGGTGGGGTGATGCATAAAACAAGGGTTTGAAATTAGCTCAGAGACCGCTCCATAAGCCAAATATGTAATAGACAAGGCCTACTCTCTGCTCAGTGAACTAGACTCAACACCCCCTAGTCACCGCACAAGAATATATCTGACTCGTAAGAATCTGAAAACCTGTGTATCGATATCTCTCTGCAAGTGAATCAAGAGGGTGTAAAGCGGCATAAACACAGCAGGGAAAAGCAGCCAAGCCCGATTCTAAACATAAATTACTTAAAAAAACCCGCAAAACAAAGACAGTGAAAGAGAGAGAAATTCTTACAAAATCCGTTCAGGGTCTCTGATGCAACCTGGATTGACCATAGCTAGACCCACAGCTGGATGAGACATAAGGCTGGACACTCTTGGGGCTGAGAGGATTGGTGAGGTTGGGTGAGCAAACGCAGATACTTTAAAGTAACACCGCGGGGTACCCACCCCATGGCTCTCAAATCTCCAGGTACAAGGGCATCTTCCTACATCAAAACATGCATGGGAAACCCAGAGGATGGTATGCCGTGAGATCGGGAAAGGTTTCTAAACGCACCTCATTTCTCCTCTCCTTGTGCTCGGGTTCGCCATTCCAGCCGCTTGACTAA